>NC_034591.1:9018008-9026212 GCF_900095145.1 Mus pahari
TGCATATGTAACAGAAGATGGCCTAATCGGCCATCACTGGGAAGAGAGGCCCCTTGGTCTTGCAAACTTTATATGACCCAGCACAAGGGAAGGCCTGAGCCAAGTAGTGGGAGTGGGTGGGTAGGGGAGCAGGGGCGGGGGGGGTGTATAGTGATAACATTTGAAATGTAAATAAAGAAAATAATAATAAAAAAATTAAAAAATAAAAACAATTCAACAACCTCCAGTTGTACACAGACAGGTTGCAGACAAAAAAACAAAGTAGACATAGATGGAGACAGAACAAGCTATAGAATAAGAAGGAATGAGAAGATTGGAAAGTTAGTATAAGGCCAAGCAGAGCAATTCGAGAGAAGCCAAGAGAAGCTAGATTGAATCAGCTGGCTTGGAGAGGAGTTTGAGCCAGAACAGCTTAGTTGAATCAGTCAGCCAGAGATCAGATAGAACTAGGAAGAGGTGAGCTTATTCAGCAGTAACTCTCAGAGGCTGAAAACAATCTAGGGCTAGATAGGATTATATGAAGGCTAGAAGCTTCCAGGACTTGGCCTAGGTTAACAGACAAAGGCAGAAAACCTCAAAGAGAACTATTACACCAGGTGAATAAAAGTTCTTTTATTCTTCCAAATGAGTATATTATCTGATTGATGTATAGCACAAGGACACAGTCTCTTTATCACCTCACTAGGACCAATCATTTCTCTTTCTCAAAGTCTTTTCTTTTCCTGTGTTCTTTGACAATATGCATCTGACAGGTGTATGTATTTCTATGGTCCTTTCAGGTATAATCACTTCAGAATCAGTATCTTAAACCCCAAAATATGGTGAGGATTTTAAGTTAAGGGCTTTGGACTCAGAAACAGGTAAATGATACATATATTTTGTGGGTTACTAAAGCAGTACTTTGAAATGAGTTACATTGCTTCTCAAACTTAAATAGTGAATGTGTGGAAGTAGGAACACAAGCCCTCACATATGATAATGGATTTGTTAATACAAATGATTTTATTATCTTTTATATCAAGAATAATAAAAATTAAAGTTTTTTTCCACATATTCTTGACAAATACCAGATACTATCAGTAATTGGCGTGGGTAACCACTTTTATAGAGAAATAACCTAGAAAATTTGTCTTGGTGTAGAAGACAAAAGTTTGGAGAATATGTGCAGATCTTCACATTTTTCCTATTTGCTTCTACATTAGAAAATATCATCAGTAGGGAAGAAATAGCAATAGATGCTAAAAATATAAGCACTAACAATAAATACCAATGATTACCTTAAAGCAAATATTGGCTACACAAAGTTTATATTATAATTAATTAAAATTACAAAAACACTTCAAAGCAGTATGTTTTTATACATGAAAAACACTAGTTTTTGACCTAAAACCTTCCAGTATACAAACAAATTTCAAGTTGTGTGTACTGATTATTTTAGATAATAAAATTTCTCTCCCAGAGAGTACTTTTATAAGCATGTCCCAAACTTTATAAGGAATCACTTGTAAATCTAAAAGTATGTTGATTTGTTACATTAAACCTTTTATGCCAATGGACCCCGTGTACTCATGAGCTTTCTGGATATAAAATAATATCCATTTTATATTTTGTATAAAACAACTAACTGCAATTTAAATTCTTTAATTTAAAAATTAAAAATTAAAAATTTCATCTTAATTTATTTTATAATAATTAAATAAAATTTGTGAAATGGTTCATAAAAGACTGAATACGGTAGTGACAACCTTGGAATTTTGATTTCTTTGAAAATCCTAAGTATTCTACAAATACGTTTTGGTTTTAATTTCAGGAGTTGGATATGGCAGCGCTTCAGGCTGCCTGCTGCAGCTGACCACGATCTGCCTCATGCTTCAGTCTTCCTGCTGCAGCTGACCACGATCTGCCTCATGCTTCAGTCTTCCTGCTGCAGCTGACCATGATCTGCCTCTGCTTCAGTCTGCCTGCTGCAGCTGACCACGATCTGCCTCATGCTTCAGTCTTCCTGCTGCAGCTGACCAGGATCTGCCTCTGCTTCAGTCTGCCTGCTGCAGCCGACTATGATTTGCCTCGTGCTTCATACTGCCTGCTGCAGCTGACCACGATTTGCCTCATGCTCTAGCAGAAGCATTGTTTTGCCAGCTGCAGATAGTTCTGTGATCCTGAAACATTTGGAACTGTGAAGATTTTGAGAGGGTATATAAATGCTGTGACTCTGAGAGGCGGAGTTGTTGTTGTTTGGGAGGTTGATGATTGGATGTTGTTCATTATTGTTAGTCACAGTTTGTTAAGAAAGCAAGAAGAAGAAATTACATATCTCATGGTGAAGACTAACCTTGCCCTAAGGAACTTGACACCCGTAATCAGCAGGAAGTACTTTAATGATAATGTTGTCAATCCCTTTCCATTCCATGACTTTATTCAGGGATCTCTTTCCTTTCCCTTCTGTCCTGTTTTTCTCTTGCCCAGTGTTAGGGAGGTTGAAAGGGTGGGAGAAAATGGGTGGAGAAAGGTGGAAAAGGGAAGAACCCACAGTATAGCAAAAGACCAGCTGCAGCTTATGGTTAGGCTAACAATAATATTTTAATACTTTAATATGCATACAACATATAAGTGAATGAGGGAAAATAGGAATCTTCAAATGTATATATTAATAATCTTTATTTGATTTTAAAAATTAAGGGAAACATATTTATGTTGACCTACAGTTTGAGAAGAAACACTCTAACGCGCAGAAGAAGCAGCAGAAGGAGTGTTTGGAAGGAGGAGGATGCAGAGAGAGGTAATGCTGGGACAGTTTGCTTTCTCATTTTTCCCTGTTTGTTCAGTCCAGAATCTCAGTCCATGTGATGGTCTGTCCACATTCAGGGTGAGTGTTCCCTTTCCAGTTATGCTTTCAGGATAGTCTCTCTCTCTCTCTCTCTCTCTCTCTCTCTCTCTCTCTCTCTCTCTCTCTCTCTGTGTGTGTGTGTGTGTGTGTGTGTATGTGTGTCTGTCTGTCTCTGTCTCTCTCTCTCTCACACACACACATCTAACTGAAGTCTAAAAGTGAAGTTGCTTTTAGCCCCAAGCTGGAAACACAGGTACGAAGGCATTGTGTTGCTGTTCCACTAATTTGAAGATGATGTCACTATTGCTATGATGTCACTGTTCAACTGGCTAGGAGATGTCACCTCCTAAGTTATTCTCCTGTGCTAGAGAAGGAGGGTATGTGTAGGGTCTATAAGACCATGAACTGAATTTCCATGAAAGAGCATGATTCTGAAGACTTATGACTGACTGAAACGTTGTGTTCATGGACAGTGGGAATGCCTGTGATGCAGCTCCAAAATTATCACGGGATTATCATTGTGGATTTCAGGCACTGCCTTGTTCCTAGCGACCCCAACCTGTGTAGACTTCCAGTCTGAGCCTTGCTCTGAGTGACTACATTTTACAGAACAATATTTGACTGCATTTCGACTGTATATTCAGAGGCAGATTGCTTTTTATTTCATTTGCACATATATGCACCACCACTTGTTCAGCATCGAACATAAAGCACAGACTGATAAATAACTTGTACAAGTAAAAAGGCACAAGGCACATCTATGAATTTGTCAAAGTAGACTAGAAACATATGGACATACTAGCATAATGATGAAATTACATCAGAAGGGTGGAGAGAAGGTTGACTGTTTAACAATTAAAAACACTTTGTGTTCTGCCAAAGAACTGGGTTCAGTACCTAGTACACACATTGCAGTTTAATAACATTGCCATGACAACAGCCCTTTCAACCTGTCATTTAAACATCTAATGAAGATGAACAACTAGTGTAGAGATTGTCAGATAGAGAAAAATTCACTATTACCTATGGCTTCAGCTCATCAAGGTATCAGATTCAATGGCCTCCATGTAATCTTTACCATGTGTCTTCTATGACAAATAAAATTCCATCTTACATAAAAAAGAACCAAAAACAAAAACAAACAAAACAAAAAGCCAACCAAACAAAACCAGAACCCTTCACATTTGAAGCAGTAGTAGTGACATTTTGTAGATGTAGCATAGCTCTTCCTTTATATAACTACTGTTGAGAATCACACATGCCTAGCATAATCACTACAACTGACTTCCAGCCAGTTCAATGTAACATAAATCTAGAAGAAAGTAATATCTTTATAGATATAGCAACTAACATTACCCTATCCCTACTGTGAATGTCCATTGCATTTTGATTACCTCAACTGTATGTATGTGTGTGTGTGTGTGTGTGTGTGTGTGTGTGTATCAGGTCTCCAAATAGGTTTGTTAATATTTTATTTCTCAGTTTTAAATTCTTTTTCTTTTTCTTCTCTCTCTCTTTTTAATTCAGTAAATTATGGTTCAGTCAATTTGTTTGTTTCAACAGTTACATGGAACAATCTATTTTAGTTCAGGAATTGTCAAATATATTCCAAAACCAATTATTATATGCAATAAAGACTAAGTGTTAAAGGATGAAGAATTTATATTTTAAATAACTTGCAAATTATATAATTCTGAAATAAATAATTTTAAGAAATCAGAATTTATCTGGAGGCGGCATTGAGATAGAGCATTTGATAGGTCCAGTAGCTTCTTTTAGACACTGGGATAGTTCTAATGAAAAGTTTTCACTTGTGGGAGCCAGAGTTTATATTGGTCAAGCTAACCATCTTTTCAGTTCTGACTCTAAAATCATACCCTCTGACTTCCTATCTCAAGGAAAGCTTTCTTTCCTTCTCCTGTCCTGGGAGAAACAGCAGCCAGTTGCATCCTATTGTCAATCATTATGATCACTTTTGTTCCTTTCTTCCTTTCTCAACATTTGCCTAACAAAAACTCTTTCCCTACCATCCCTACCACTTTAAATGACTTAGTCGATAAATTTGTGCTTCCAGATGTTCAGGCTATACTCAGATGGTTACCTTATACCACATATCCAGTGGATTAGCAAATTCTGACAGTTCAAAAATAGGTCCAGAATTCAAGCTGGTTTTCATCATTTTCAATACTCTGTCTTTCTCTAGTCCAAGAATACATCATCCTTTCTAGACAAAGAATTTGATTTGCTAACTGCGTTAGTATTTCCTTGCTCTGTACTCCCTCTAGACTATCCTCAAAGGTCAGAGGAGTCAAGCTAAGTTAGACTTACTCTCTACACGGTCACACTTACTTATACTCTATGCCTCATTATCACTTAAGATGTATTTCCTGTACTCTTGGCTATTTCTCTATCAACTTCCTTCCCAGGTCTTCTCACAGTTCCAGGAGGCAGGAATTTCCGCAAGAGGCAGAGTGAGCATAGAATGACAGGTTTTCTTCTCTTTCCTCTTCAGGTCTTAGTTTAATGTTATCCTTAGGGACAGCTTTACTGTCTACAGGATTTTTGTTTGTTTGTTTGTTTGTTTGCTCTATCATCTTGAGATATATCTCAAGATGATAGATGACTCTGAACTCCCTATATAGATGGCTTTGAACTCATGATCTTCTTTGCCTCCTTCTTATGAGTGCTGAGATGACTGGCATACACAAACATGCCTGGCCCAATAACCCAATTTTTCCCCTTTGATTTTTTCCCTGTATTTCACTAACTCAATATAAACTTATAGATCTTGTTTATTGTCTTTTCTTTCTTCATAAGGATAGTTCTTCTAGAACATTGTCCCTTGAGTCTATTGTTGCTTTTTCACTAACTACAGGAATATTTCAAAATAGTTTTTGTTTAATATATGTTTGGCAAATATAAAATTTCTTTGTGGAGTGTTCTTTTACATTATTAAAAGTTGAAGTAGTTACTCAGAAAAAATGTGTATTTGGCTAAACCTTAATAATCAGAATTAATTTGGAATCCAGAGACAAAAGATCTTGTGTTCAATGTTTTTATTTCTCAAGATATAAACTACATATCTACATGATTAAAGAAAATGCCCACCTCAAGGCATGATCTAGTTATATTGATTGAAATCAACCAAGCCAAGGTGTTTTATAAAGCTCCTGCTCACACTTACCATTGCTTGTACTAAAAATACAGTAGTTGGTGATAAAATGTGACTTATATCTTACATAGTGAATCTTTACTTTTGCCTACAAATAAGACATGAGATGCTGTTGCTTCTGGAGACTCCCGAAAACCTGGACTACTCCAGTCCAAGAAAGGAATGGCAGGTTTGCTGTTTTATCTGAGACAGTGCCACGACAACTGCACACCAGACATCTTTTCCTCTATTTTGCAGTTGCTGGTGCTCACTAGAACCTACTAGAAATATAAACAAAGAGGACTATTCATTCTTATGAGTATGATGGGAGAGATAAGAAAGTAAAATGGTGTTATAAATAAATTCTCTCCGAAACCCTGGGCTGTTCAGGAATGGTGAATGGGCTCACCATTGAGTGGGTTCCAGCTCTGCAGATCCCTAGAGGCCTCCAGGGTGTTTGCTTTCCATCATGGTATTGGCCTGTGACTCAGGTTGAATCACCAGAAGGTAACTAATTCAATTATTTCCATTTGTAAGGCTGCAGGAACCTCTTTGGTCTCAGGCTGTTAGAGGACTCTTTTATGTTGGTGAAATGACTTCGACCTTTAAAAAGTAAAACATAATTCCGAACTGTTTTTAGACTTGTAAATCTACTGCGGGTTCAATCCTCAATTACAAAAAGTGGAAAAAATGATTACTCCAACTCCCCACTTAGAAACCATTCACGTTGCCACTTCCCAGTACATGCCAGCCTAAAAGAAAAAAGAAAAAGGGGACATTAACCAGCAATATTTCAAAAACAGCTTTGCTCATAATAGAAGGGTTTAAAAAGGAATTAATCTCTTGTAACTCTAACGTTTATTTCTGCAGGTTTGTTATGGTCTGTACATATAGTTGAATGGGTCTGAGTTATTCTGGAAAAATACATTTTATTGCTGTTTGTGGAAGTGTTTGCGTGGCAGTGGTAGTAAAGTATTCAGATGAGAGATGACTCTGGCTTAGTTCCCAGAAAATACAATATTCTGTAAAGGAGAGCAGAATAATCGGTTTCTTATGCTACCCATTCAGGTGCCTTGTGTTTTGTTCAAGTTTAAACCAGATACTAAAAGTAAATGTATATAAAACATTAAGAAATAACTAAATACCTACTGTAACTGAACAATGTTTTGGGGACAAGAAGTTTCAAAGCATGAAATACATAATTGTCATAGAATTCGTGGAGAGTGGATGTTTCTAGAATTGTCAAACTAAAGCAAATTCTGGAGGTTAAACAAAAGTTCTATTTTTTACCTCCATAAATATCATCATCAAATAATTCCTTACAGAATTTAAGGGTAAACAGAACTGCTAATCCCTGTTCTAGGAGGAATGTGCCTCCTTTAGAGGAAGCAATATTATTACAGTAGGATAACTTCATCTAAACTACGTAGATACATATACACACACACATACACATGCACACACACGATATGTAATTTTAAGCAAAAATGAAATAAGATGGTTTTCTATGGCTTTGTAAAGCACACTTAGTGTTATTGATCCTTCCTCCCTGACTCTCTCTGTGTGTTGTCCTCCCTCCCTCCTCCCCAGGTAAATCTCTTACACTTATTTTTTCCCATTTACACAGTAACCTTATCCTATGTCCCGCTCTAGACCGACTTCCCTTTCCACTTCCCACCCCTGTCATAGTCCATTTATGTTTTTCTGGTATCTGTGGTTACTCCCGCTTAGACTATAAAAAAAAAAAAAACACTCCAGTGCTAGGCATGGGAAAAGTCCTTTTCCCCTTCTGGGTCAGGGGAGTCTGCGACACCTCCTATCAAAACAGTATAGGCCATTGCTGTAGCCCTTAGCTCACTTCCGGGGATGGGGAGGAGAAGGTTAAGACCCTATGACGGAAGACAACACATGCTTCAGGCAGAAGACTTAAAAGACAGGTAAGCCTGTAGGAGGTGCTCCGCAAGCTGCCAAGGGGGGAAAAATCAATTATCCCACCCAGCTATCCCACCCAGCCTAGGAATCACAACAACGACCTACCATATTGGATTTCTGTAGGAGAGAGTGCAACAACTGACTGACAGGTGCTGTGACCAGGCCCCGGTTGATACAACTACACCTCTGGTTAAGGGACCATTGTGGAAGGGAGGGGTGGGAAGAGACTGAAATAACCAGAAGCTCAGGACATTCAGGACATTTGCTGTAAAATAGTCTTTTTTTTTTTTTTTT
>NC_034591.1:9026227-9027721 GCF_900095145.1 Mus pahari
CTTTGTAGACCAGGCTGGCCTCGAACTCAGAAATCCGCCTGCCTCTGCCTCCCAAGTGCTGGGAGCACAGTCCTCTGTGTGTTGTGTTTTGCTTTGCTTGGTTGAGATGGAATTTCTCTGTATGGCTCAGGTGGGCTGGAACTATCTCTGAGAACCAGGCTGGCCTCAAACTTTCTGATCCCCCTGCCTCTGCCTCCCAAGGGCTGGGATTAATTAAAGGCATGTGCCACAACATCCAGTGTCAGTCTTCTGTTTTTAAATTAATTAGAATGAGATACATATTAGTAGCCACAGAGTTGTTACCAGAACGCTGAAGGTACTGAATTATGAAAATATAATAGAAATTATCAATTCTGATTCTTGGATCTGTAGGATGGGTTGTTTTGTTTTGTTTTCCAAGACAGGGTTTCTCTGTGTGGCCCTGACTGTCCTGGAACTGTGTAGACCAGGCTGACCTCGGACTCAGAAATCCACCTGCCTCTGCCTCCCAAGTGCTGGGATTAAAGGCGTGCGCCACCACTGTCCAGCTGTAGGATGGGTTCTTAAGGAACTTTTTATCATCAGGAGTTCCTTAGCTTCTGTGGGCATTTCCGGTCTTACAGTTATTGGGACATACTATATCATCTCTTATCAGCTGCCAGCCAAGGTTGGTGGTCAACCCACAATGAAGATACTATTCCAAGAAAAATTTCTTACATCACTTTGTAATACTTTGTTTATTTTTCAGATAGTCAAGATCCTTCTAGTTATCTTAATCTACAATCTCATTGCACATTACACATAAACATTCTTTGCATATTTTCCCGATGTCAGGTTTTCCTGGACTACAACTACAGAGTAAATAAAATCGCCTACTTATTTATGCATGTATTTACTTGTTTTGTGGCCCATACATAAAGCAAAATCACCACCCTCTGTATAGTTTAAACTGGAATTCCACATACTGGTACCTTTCTGGACCTTCGTCCTCAGAACAACCATCTTTGTTAACCAGAGGCAAAGAATCTTGGTTCAGAAGAAAGAACATTTCTTGCAAGGCCTGAAAGAGCTATAATAACCTGGGCTCTGTGCCTCCCTACCCCTGCTACGCTAAAGGACCTCCCAGGGAGATGTAATTGCAAACTCATCCTTAACACCTCGCAGCCTGAGGGGAAAGAAAGTAATTTCCACTGTATGGTGAGTCCAGTCAGAGCAAAGTTTGTAACTGCTTTGTTATTCCCTCAGCCTTTTTTTTTTTGACACAATTGTCTGTTTCGTGTCTCTCAATGGTAAGAACCAGTGGCCTATGAGGGCTGCGGTAGCAGAAAGCCAACACATGTGTACCAGAGCTACTTCTGTTGTTTTGCAAAACAGCTCGGAGAAAAGCTCCCAGAAAAAGAAAACAAAATCTCAGTAATCATGATCTAGTAACTATTATACATCTTACAGGTATATGTGTCACTACTTTGTTACCAATGAATACTGTAATGGCTTTTTTTTTTTTTTTTTTTTTTT
>NC_034591.1:9027776-9030232 GCF_900095145.1 Mus pahari
TTTTAAAGATTTATTTATTTATTATATGTAAGTACACTGTAGCTGTCTTCAGACACTCCGGAAGAGGGCGTCAGATCTTGTTATGGATGGTTGCGAGCCACCATGTGGTTGCTGGGATTTGAACTCCAGACCTTTGGAAGAGCAGTCGGGTGCTCTTACCCACTGAGCCATCTCACCAGCCCATGGCTTTGTTTTTATGTATCAGCATACTGAACTTTTCTTCTAATCTTTTATTGAAAATAGATTTTTTTTTTTCCTCACCTAATGTATTCTGATTATGGTTTCTCTTTTCTCTACTCCTCTCACTTCCTCCCCACTTCCCCTGTCTGGTTCCACCTCATTTTTGTCTCTCATTAGGAAACAAACAGATTTCTATGGGATAATAATAAAAGAAGATAAAAAACGAACAACATGATAAAGTTATTTCTCCCCCGTTGAAGTGAGCCAATTCAAACCAGATTAGATTATATTAAATGCAGGTTTATGGGGAAGCTGCTCTCAGGAGAGTTCACTGACCCCAAGGACTGAGGCCTGTGAACACCTGGGGGGTAGAAGGAGTAGGGTAGGGGTCTGGAGAGAAAGGGAGAAGGGGATGCTCCCAGAGAGAGCTGAGAGGGGAAAGAGAGAAGGGAGGGGAACCCCCAAATAATAGGGTTATATAGGGAAGAGCCTTGAGGAAGGGCAGCAGAGCCCCTGGGCTGCAAAGTTCAGGTTTGGGGGCAGGGTTTGCCAGATAGGGATTGAGGGATGCTGGGAGAACTGGGAGGCCGGGTTTTCTTTGATATGTAAAATAGGCACCTCAGTCCCTAGTCCCTGGGTCTGGAACCAAAGGAACAGCACCAGGAAGAACAAAACCCAACCAACCAACCCACCCACCAACCCATCAACCAACCAACCAAGCAACCAAGCAAACCAAACTCAATGGAATTGGACAAAATAAACAAGGAAGAGAGCCCAACACAAGGCACAACAAGCAGAGACCCACTCCTTTGCATACTCAGGAATCCCATGAAAACATCAAACTGAAAGCTATACTGTATATGCTGTTGTGTAAAAAGTGAGAAGAAACGATATGAATAAAATGTAAAAATAAAAGATAATAACGTAAAATTAAAAAGTGAGGAGAGAAGAATCCTGACATGACATTGAGACAAGGAAGCCCCAGGGTTGTACAGCTGAGCTCCCTTCTGTTGGTCAGCTACTGCCATCATGCAGCCTACTTTCCCCATTAAGACTTTCTTGGAGGAAAGCAAGGTTTCATGTAGTAGTGGCTATCAGTTGGAGATTGCTCTGGGTGAGGTGTGGAGGGCATGTTTCTACTTGCTTTAGGTCTAGGACCCCAACAGGTACAAACCAGTACACATCCTGTACATAACATATTGAATGTTTTATATATGCTAGAATGCTTAGAAATTTTCCAGTAAAAATTTACAAGAGAGCAATGCATTCTCTGCCCATGCTCATTTTTAGTGGTTTTCAGTAAAAAGAAGCTGTTATATTTCATACATAAACACATGTAGACACACACACACACACACACACAGAGATATACACATGCAGAGACTAGACAATGATTCTAGAAGTGAAGCATAGAATGTGTATTTTACACATTACATCAACACAGTTTCTCAGGCTTTGCTGACTTCAGTACAGTTAACAGATGCTTCAGCAGCATTAACGTCACCTGGAGTTTGATTGAATTGCTGACATCCAATGCCCAGACTCAGAATCAGCACTCTATGAATTTTTCTAGACAGTTTTTATATACTCAAATTCAGAAATGAATGATAGTGTATGCGGATCAGCAAATCTCTGCAGATGACTTTCGTGAATCTACTATGTTCTGTGAACCATTCTCTCTCTAAACTACTCAACCTAAACTCTCTGTACCAGAAAAGTGCCCATTGGTCACATGGAAACAAACAAGCAACTCGTGCCCCATTTTCCAAATGTACCTAATGAGCAGGAAACTCATTTCAAAATACGTTATTTATTCAGTTCTTTTTCACTATGTAAAATTGTAAGATCCCTCTTAGCTCATTCTGCATTGCCAGGGAATCTGGGTGCTCTAGTTGCTGACCTTTGCGTGAAGCAGACTCCTCTTTGGGAAGGTGGTTATTTATTGAGAGGCAGCAGAGTATCTGAGGAGCAGAAAGTACACCCTCACATAAAAGAGATCGAACTTCAAACATCTAATGACATTAAGGTAAATTGACAATAAAGAGACAATGCAAAGAAAAGACTATGTCCCTCAGTATACACAAAAGTCATGCATGTGCAAAATGCCTATCCAAAAAATATTGAAAAGTAAGGCGAAAAGATGGTTATGTACATTACTTCCCTCGGGGACACACATGATTATCATCTTTTCTTCTTCTTCTTCTTCTTCTTCTTCTTCTTCTTCTTCTTCTTCTTCTTCTTCTTCTTCTTCTTCTTCTTCTTCTTCTTCTTCTTCT
>NC_034591.1:9030402-9057902 GCF_900095145.1 Mus pahari
GCCTGCCTCTGCCTCTCAAGTGCTGGGATTAAAGGCGTGCGCCACCATCACCCAGCCACATGATTATTAATCTATTATTTACAAGATATTATACAATCATACAAGTATTAGTACAGCTATAGTTTTATGCTACTTTCAAAAATCATGAACTTTAGCGACAGTCCAAGGTTCTAAATAATGACGTGTCTTGGTATTTTTTAGAAAGCTACAGAAAATACACAGATGACTACATGCTAGGAGAATGAGTAATACTCAGATGAACATGCCAACCCTAAAAAAACCAAAAAAACCTCCAGGCGTTTTTGTTTCTTCAGGCATGTCTCTACTTACAGGATCTACTAAATAAGTAAGGGGATCAACTGGAAGAATAATCTTCAGGCATGGTGGCCACCTGTACACATGAAGGGAAGATAATAATCTATTTGTCATTGCAACATCATTTATTCATATATAGAAAGTATAACATGTGAGAGCTGTCTAAATACTTCTGGTATCTTCCTAAAATGAAAAATAAAAGTAGAAAGTAAAGTTAAACACAGCAACCAGAAGAATGTAGTGTCAAAGCTACTGTAACCAAGAGAATCAAGATAATAAGTGTGTTGACACCATCCAGAATTGCTACTAATATACAGACCCCGAATACTGTGTCCTTGAGGACAAAGTATGTGCTAAAATAGAACTTCTTTAGAAAGGGGGTAAAAACAAAGGTGGTGCAGCAAATACTAAAATACCAAAATGAATTTTCTAATTGTGTGTGCGCCAGGGAAAATGCTGTACCATTTACTAAATCTATCACGAACAAGAAAGGGAGCCCTAATCGTCTTCATTTTAGAAAAATATAGTGTTTTCTTATAAATCAGAGATGGAAAAAACTGACTAGTGGGAGTTTAGTTAAATTTTATGCAGTTTCAAATCTCAATTCTAAAAACATCATTATTTTATGTAATTAAATTTGATTTTAATCTAACAAGTTAACATAAACATTTCTTCAAAGTCTTCTTCAAATTATCAGTTTATGGAGAGGCACAGTGTGCATATGTGAGTTTTTGTTTGTTCCTTAACATTAAGCTACTTTGGGAGTTTATTATTCGTAGATGAATCATTATTAAAGGACTGACTATTACCATCTAAGCTGACGACATATAATTCTCAGGATGTAATTTTGAACAATTTCAGAGGAGAGGAAGTTTTATTTGTGAAAAGGGAAAATTATTTATTTATTCATTACATCCCAATGGCTGTGCCCCTATGGTGCCCTCTCAGAGTCCCTTTCTCTCTTCCTTCTCCCATTCTCCTTTGAGGGGGTAGGATGCCCCTGGGTAGCTCCCACCCTAGCTCATCAAGTAGGGTTAGGCACGTCCTCTACCACTGAGGCCAGACAAGGCAGCCCTGATGGGGAGTGGATTCTACAGAGAGGCACACTGTAGGGACAGCCCCTACTACAGTTGCTGGGGGACCCACATGGAGACTGAACTGCACATCTGCTATGTATGTTCTGGGGGGCCTCAGTCCACCCTGTGTATGATGAAAAGGGCAAATAAATAAGCCAGCTACTGTAGTTTCTTCTTAAGAGTACCTTTAAAACACTAAAAAAAATTGGGAAAAAAATGGAAAAAAAAACTGTTTTGTAACCAATCTATTATTGTATATAAATTCTAAACTGAGTTTTAATTATAATAAAAGTATTGCTAAGAATTTATACAAACTATCATAAAAGCAAAGTATATCTTAAGTGACATTATTTCAATTCAAAGTATAAACACTGAAAAGAATACACAGATAACATGAAATACTAATTTTTAATAACAAAAATATACCATACATAACTTAAAATACATTTCTTTCTTTTTATGAAAATAATACTTTTTATTAGTTCTTGTAAAACTGCCTACAATATATTCTGGTTATATTTATTCTGATCTCTCAATTCTTCCCAGCTCCATCCCCACTTCAATATTTGTCCAACTTCTTGTTCTCTCTCTCTCTCTCTCTCTCTCTCTCTCTCTCTCTCTCTCTCTCTCTCTCTCTCTCTCTCTCTCTCTCTGTCTCTCTCTCTCTCTTCTCTCTCTCTCTCTGTTTTTTAAACCCACAAAATCAAGCTTGCATTGTCTAAGTACTCATGGGTGTGTTGCCAGACCTGTGTGATAACCTATGCTGGGTCACAATGTCACAATATTAAGGAACACTCACTCTTTTCTACCAGCAGCTACCAAATACTTGTAGCTTTCCATCTAGAAATAGGGCATCATGCCCACTTCATCCAGTTCTTGCTGGGATTTTGAAAGGCCTGAGTTTGTGCAAGTCTTGTGCATGCTGTCACAACAGCCGTGAAGTCATACATGCATCTGCTCTTTAATGTCTGGAAAACACTGGGTTGTGTGTGTGTGTGTGTGTGTGTGTGTGTGTGTGTGTGGTTTTTTGTTTGTTTGTTTTTTGTTTCTTGGGGTTTTTTGTTGTTGTTGTTGTTGTTTTTTGCCGTCTACCACCTTTGGCTCTTACAATAATATTTCTGTCTCCTCTCTTTTCTGAGATCTTTAAACTTCGGTGATAGGAGTTTGACATGGAAGCCCCAATTGGAACTAAGTACTCTATACTCTGTTATTCTCTACACAATGACTATTTGTGGGCTTCTGCATTGACTGGCATCTACAGCAACAAGAAGTTTCTTTAAAAAGAGTTGAGAGATGCACATTTGCACTAATCTGTGGGTATAACAGTAAGTTATTAGGATTTACTAGTTGTTTTAATACTCTGCCTGTTCTGCAGAACAATGCTACTAGGTTCTCCCCCTAGGTCTTATTTATGATCTACCTATATGTCTTAGCCCTATGTTGACGTCAGTTATGGGTTCTCTTTTATCACACTGTCCTTATAACAATCACAGAGTAGTTTGTTACTCTCATAACATGTGTGCCACTATTGTACCTGTGGCCATATCTGACCAGGCCAGTCTCCATTGTAGCTCATAGGATTCACAGCTAGGTAAGAATGATGGTTAATTTTCTCCTCAGGTAACATATACTAACATTCCAGCACCATGAAGCCTAGGGAGTAGGTATGAAGTTTCCAGGTTAGCACAGCTTTATTTCATATTTTCTACATCTCAAGTATGTGGTATTTTCTCAATAGAGTCTTACCATCAAATTCTGGAAAGTAACAAAAAACAATAGTTTTGTTACTCTCAGAGTATTTCCTTTTTATAGGTGAAAAGTTAAACTCCTTATTGAAATGATTTTTTTTATATCTACTCACATATCTAGAAATTTTAAGTTTTTAAACAATTTTAATTGCTGGAACATGTAAACTGATGTTACAGATGATCAGAAATGTCAATAAGTCTGTCTTGACATTTTGGTACTTTGTATTTTCATCTCTGAAAAGGAAAAAAAAATAATTCTAGTAAGCTGTTTCAGTTTTAGTTTTAGTAAGCCAAGTTTTAGAACAGAACATGATGACTTAACTTAATTTTCTTTCCAAATTTTTCTATCACAGGACTTCAATGATATAAATCTAAAAATTAAAGAAGTTCAATTTTTATCTGATATTCTATTTATCTTTAACTTTTACTGAGGTCTAAATGTCATACAATAAGATTCACTGAGTACATATAATTGGATGAATACAACACATGAAGATTGTTATAATCAAGATCATGGGCCTAGAGATTGTGATTCAGCAGATAAGAATATTTGTTTTTGCAGAGAACCCAGGCTCAGTTCTTCACCCCCACACCACAACAGTCCATAGGCACACACCTGGTGCACATACATATTCACGGGCAAAGTACTCATGCACACGAAATGAAGTAATTAAATGAATAAAGTGAATATATTCATCATCTACAAGATTTTGTTTATGGTTTCTAATACTTGTAACAGCCTGATTTTTAAACTTTTTTTAAAATTTGCCTTGTGGTGTGTGAATGTATGGATGAGTGTGTGTGTGTATGTGTGTGTGTGTGTGTGTGTGTGTATGTGTGTGTGAATGTGCACATATTTTTTACATTGGTGACCTTGAAGGCCAGAAAATGGTGCTGGATCCCTTGATTCAACTGGACTTACAGGCAGTTATAAGTCAGTGGATATGGGTTCTGGGATCTTAACTGGTCCTCTGCAGGACTAGAAAGCACTTTTAACCACTTCACTATCTTTTTAACCTACCACACAGCCTAACTTTAACTTGTACTTGATATATTTTATTTTATTCATTAATTTTCATTTTAATGAATTTATATTACATATCAAGGTACATAATCACCTAGATTTTAATGATAGTCTTATAATAAAGAAACACAGATTCTAGTAGTAATTAACATTTTCCCAATATGTAGCTAATTGATATTTTTTAGATTTCTTGATTGGTCTGTTTTTTCCTTCCAACAGTCAAATTCTATAGAAAAATACTCTAAGTGACCAACTTTATAAAATACATTCTCTTTTGCAGAGGCATTTCTTCAGCAGTTTTTTTCAAAGGCACTTTATACTCTGATATTCTGACAACATGGAAATGTGCTAAGGTTATTCTTCTATTGATTGTGGGATATGAGCTGCCTTTCATCCTGAGAGCTGTATTGTCTTTCTGTAAAGGTCATTCATTTCATTAATGGGATGAAGAGGTGTTGGGTTGCCTGGTGCATAGATCTCTTCAACACTATACAAGAGTTACTCTATATCTTTAGTAATACCTCTGAAAATATAAAGCATTTGCAAATGACACAAGACTCCTAAAAAAAATCATTTATGCTTCCTGTAAGGCTATTTTCAGTAGTGGTAGTTTTTAGGAGAAATAATATTTTATTTCATTGTTTATATAATAAAAATAAACCCTGTTCTGTTCATAAACCTTCATGAAGATATTCTCTTTCTCTCTTTTAAACTTGTAGTAGTAGTAATAGTAGTAGCAGTAGCAGCAACAGCAGCAGCAATAACAGTAGCAGCAGTAATGTGTGCTCCTATCTTGCAAACAGAGGTAAGATGAACTTTTTTGAAGTTGTTCTGTCTACTTTGGTTCCATGACTAGAGGTCAGGTTTGCAAGGCAAACACTTCTCCCTTTTTTCCCCCATTGAGCTAGTTTCATACTTCAGACAGAAGAAGGCAAACTTAATAATTCAGAATTCCAATGGCAAAATAGAACATAGACATAATAATCTCTAAAAATAAATATTTAAATATATTTCTATTTCTCAGAACACTTACATTTTTCACTACATTTTGCATATGCTAGATTGTAATGTTCCAAACAGATAAATATTTTGATTAAGGACACCATCCAGCTGCATGATATTAAAACAGAATTCATACCCTCCCTTTTACTCCAACTATTGGTCTAGGAATTTTTTTCTATGTTAAAAACATCACTGTAAATATTGTTACCTAGTTTAAATATAATAAATTAATGTTTAACTTCACAAAGAATAATTATAGTTAGTATTTATTTTTTTCTTAGTGATTGTGTATTCCCGAGTTTTTTGCTTTTAATAAGAAGAGTTATTTTCATATGGACATGAAGGCAGCAGGATCACAGGCCTTGAAGTAGGAATGTGCTTAGCAAGGCAGAGATTTTCCAGGAAGCCGTAAGTGTAGCATGAGGAGCAGAAAGAAGGGAGATAAAGATAAAGCAAAAAGCACAATACGGAAACCCAGATCAAGGTGGAATTCTTAGACTAGTACAGGGATTTTACTCTTTGGATTGGCCTTGAAAGAGAAGCGATCTAAATATTTCATAGATGAAAACGAATCTCAAGATGGAAGGAAAGTTACAAACCAAACTTGTACTTTGAACATGCTAAGGTAAATTTGTTGATTGAGCATCCAAGCAGTGATGACTGGAAGATGCTGGATGTAAAGATCTGAACATGAAAGAGCTGCTGGGTTGTGTTTGCAGATATAGATTGGTATCTCATCTCTTAGATATGATAAAAAGTCATGGTCTTGCTTGGGATTACCAGTCATTGAAATCAAAGGACCAGCATATCTAGGAGATAAACATGGATTTGCTACAGGGATTTAGCCTGAACCATTTGTGGAGTTTGTGGCCCATAACTCTTTGTTAGGTGGTTTTCTTCTTGCCAGGGACTTGGATTTGGAGGACACATGACAGCCAGAGGAGAACGGAAAGTGTGGAGAAGAAAAGCATGAACAAGAACACAAAGACAGATGAAAAGCAGCCTGGCTCTGTTTCCTCCGACTTCAGTAATGCCAATGTTTTGCAGAAGCTTCATCAGGTCTTCTTTCTGAAGCTGGCCCAGGAAACAGAAAAGCTGACCCAGGAAACAGAAAAGGGACCATTGCAGAAAGAACAGCTATGTAACTAACCCATCAGTTACCTGCTTCCACTCTCTATACTTCCTAGGAACTAACGTTTCGATTTATATAACCAGAAATAGGTAAGAAACAGAAATCTTAGAAAGGTTGACCACTTTGGGAAAATGACAGGTTGTAAGTCTATCCAAAAGGGTTTCAGTACAAATGGAGAAGAGGTAAAGCCCAATTCTAAACTCTCATAACTAGGACATTTAGATGTGAAAAGCACAGATGATTCTAGGAAGAGTCTTCAAAAGTAAACAATGCATCTTTTTCATTACGTCACAATTATTACTGCTTGGAAAGAAGATGTAATGTTTGGTGTCTGTATTGTGATTTATTGGAGATGAATCATAAAGGGTGGGAGAACCCCTCTTTAGAATGCTTATATCAGACACCTGGACATACATGTCATTGACGCACTGTTCATAATAGCAAAGGTATAGGATCAGCTTAGATGAACAGTTAAAGAATATGTCATATCTACACAGCAGAGTTTCACTCAGCCATGAAGAAAAATTTAAATTAAGTTTTTTGGTAGAAAAATGGATGGGAATGGAGACCAGCCAGTGAAGCACACAAGCCATTTTTACAAACCATAGCATAGGTTTTTCTCTCAAAGGTGGAAACTAGGCAAAAGCAAACTGAAGGCAATGAAATTTAAAAGGGACTATTAGCCAGTGGTCATGATGCATACCTTTGATCCCAGCACCTGGGAGACAGAGACAGGTGGATCTCTGAGTTGGACCTGGTCTGCCAGGGCTACACAGAGAAACCCTGTCTTGATAAACAAACCAAACCAAACCAAACAAACAAACAAAATGGAGGGGGAGTATTAAGAATGTGGAAGGGAAAGGTGAAGTGTGGGGAGAAGGTGAGCAGATAAGAGTATGTACCAGAGAGAAAAAGCCAAAGGACAGCATACACATACGTAGAAAAGTCATAACGCAACTCCTGATCTTAAAGGACTATGGCATGTGTAGTGGCTATTCCTGGTTGTCAACTTGACTATATTTGAAATGAACTACAATCCAGAATTGGAAGGCTCACCAGTGAACCTAATCTGGAGACTGGGAGATAGAAGTTTCTGATCTGGATCTTGGTATGGAGATCATGAGACACAGTGGTGATTGAATCCAGAAGATTAAGGCAGGGAGATCTCCGAGTCCAAGATCATCTGGGATTAAAGGTGTGGTGGCACACACCTTTAATCTGGGCTACACCTTCTGCTGGGGACCATATAAGGACATTGGAAGAAGGGAGTCTGGCTCTTGCTCTTTCGCCTTCTTGTGGTGTGGGACTCGGCAACTGCTAGATCNTTGGACTTCCATTCACAGCTGCTACTGAACCATTGTTGGGATTTGGACTGCAGACTGTAAGTCATCAATAAATTCCTTTACTATATAGAGACTATCTGCAAGTTCTGTGACTCTAGAGAACCCTGACTAATACAGCATGTTAGTAGAAAACAGAAAGCTCACATCAGAAGCATCCGTCACCCTGCCCCAACAGCTCTGAACCTACCGCATAATGTCTGTTTATGAAACCAAATGTATCATAATAATATCACCATTATTTGTGGGTCTGTGTATCTGGTGGATTTATTTGTTTGTGTTTTTCTACTGCTGACATTAAATAAGAAATATTCTCTCAGAGCAAACTTAAGGCACAGTGTGAGATGAAGGAGTGAAGACAGCATATACCCAGCTTTAAAGGATTTTTTTTAATCAAAAATTTTTAAATGGAAAATAGATGTTTATCTGGAAGGTAAGTTAAGTTAAAAGTTGTTCATTTTTTAAGGTAGGAAATGCAACATTTGTGAAGCTGAGGATTTCTAAAAAAGAGGGATTATTTAATTCTATAAGAAGAATTAATTTAATAGAAGGAATTATGCAGAATATTCTGGTAGAAATGGGAAATTCTAGGAGAAACATTTAAGTTGAAAATTTATTCAGGACAGGGAAATTAACTCTTGAATTATTTATACCTTAGGTCAATGGTAATATTGATACATACAAAGAAAACTATACCACACAGACTTCTGAGAATTTATATTAAAGCATGAGATAACTAAAGGATATATCACATTTTAATGCAGTAAAGATGCAAAGATGGCTTTGTTGAAAACAATTGGTAAAGTAGGCAGTTTGGCTTTCAAATTTACAGCACACAATAAATATTTAATTTGATCTTCACCTTTATTTTTTAAAAACACATTGTTTCTTGTATTTCGGAGCTTATTTAGCTTCTTGTAAGAATATAGTACACTCATTACATTTTCCTATTTAAGTATTAATATTTCACGTGACAGTTTTTAACAAAATTCTGTATAGCTTTTCTTTTCTTTTCTTTTCTTTTCTTTTCTTTTCTTTTCTTTTCTTTTCTTCTCTTTTCTTCTCTTCTCTTCTCTTCTCTTCTCTTCTCTTCTCTTCTCTTCTCTTCTCTTCTCTTCTCTTCTTCTCTTTTCTTTTCTTTCCTTTTATTTTTTTTTCTTTCCTTTTATTTATTTTTTTCTTTTTTGCCAGACAGGGTTTCTCTGTGGCGCCTTGGCTGCCCTGGAACTGACTCTGTAGACCAGGCTGGCCTTGAACATAGAAATCTGCCTACCTCTGCCTCCCAAGTGCTGGGATTAAAGGCGTGTGTTACCACTGCCCCCCCTATATAGCTTTTCTTATGAGGGCAAATGATCTACCTTCAGATGATTAAACAACATGTTAAAAATCCTTGTAATTAATTCTGACCACAGTTCTATGCATGTACACCAATCTCTCCTTGGAAACATGCTAATTTCTGGCCTCGTCTACTACAAAGTCAAACTGTAAATTGAAACAACCTTTGTTTTGAGAACGCTGGGTGATGACACTGTTTGGTTTTATTTTTATTGTTCTGCAGGAAGAATGACAGTGAGGTTTAGGGTACTTGATATTGTCTGTTTTTAGTTTTGAATTATTTATTTCCAATTATAAAGCAGCTTACATAAAAAAATACATGTGACAGTTACATAATTATCCTATAGAGGAGTACTACTAGAGATGGCATAGGTATGGGCATTGCACTTATGAACTAGGCCTCCTTAAACACAGAGTTTTTCAAACTATCAACATTTCAACTGGATTTGATTATGTTAACATGCTAACCCACACATCTTCACAAGGTATATTTTTGTATATAACACTTTAGTTTATGACATATCACCTTCTAAAAATTCTAAGATATTTAAGTCAAAATTATTTCTCCAGGAGAAATTGGAGTATTCTTGAACCTTAAATATTCTATTAAAGTATTTAAATGCTTGGCTTCTTACCTGGAATCACCCATTCTACCAACCATGAGACATAGCTAGGTTTAAAATATATAAATTTACATTCTCACTGGACAATTTATTAAAAAAAACTTATAATAATGCAAACACAAAAATTGAATGTGTAAATAAGTTAGTAATAATCAATTTCCTCAGTACCTAAAACCACGCAGTACCAGGCTTTGCCTGCACATGGTGCTAGTGCTATGTTCAGACACAACTCTCAGAAATAACTGGCAGTGCAAAATTATCCCTCAGCACCCATCTAAAAGAACCTTAAGAGATTTGATTACAAAGACAGTATACCTGAGATCTGGCTATGTGTGAAATCTGGCTAATCCACAGTAATGATTTTGCTAAGTTATTTGTAGAAATTACGGTGAAGTCAAATAAAGGTGATATGAAATGATTATTCAAGATTTCTTCTCCAGCCTCACAGTGGTGACGCATGCCTTTAATCCCAGCACTTGGGAGGCAGAGGCGGTCAGATTTTAGAGTTCGAGGCCAACCTGGTCTACAGACTGAGTTCCAGGACAGTCAGGGCTATACAGAAAAACTTTGTCTCGAAATACCCAAAATAAATAAATAAATAAATAAATAAATAAATAAAGTAAGTAAGTAAGTAAGTAAGTAATTTCCCATCTCTGGATCTCATTAATGGATTCACTGTGTGGTTATTGGATATATGCTAAGAAAATCAAGTCCTTGCAGAGAAAAAAAGGGTCACAGATTTACATGTGTCTGTATTGTATTCTTTGTAATAGTTATTGTAATTGTTTTGAAGTCTAAAAACTAATTGCAAAGCCAAAGCATGGCTTATTTAAAATATTTTGATTTTCCATCACAGTCTTTGCAAATTTTTGTGTTTGTTTCTAATCTGGCAAGGTACCTGACTATGGGGAAAATGTTAACTATTTGTTTCCCTAATTTAAAAAAAAATATATCCAGCACTTGGGAGGTAGAGGCAGGCGGATTTCTGAGTTCGAGGACAGCCTGGTCTATAAAGTGAGTTCCAGGACAGCCAGGAGTATACAGAGAAACCCTGTCTCGAAAAACCAAATATATATATATATATATATATATATATATATATATATATATACACTGATGTGCAGCTTGGTCTTCTTGTGGGTCCACCAACAACTGGAGCTGGGGCTCTTCCTGACCTGTTGCCTGCCTGTGAATCCCATTTCTTTCACTGGGGCTGCCTTGCCTGGCCTCCATTGGAGAGGATGCTTCTAGTCCTGAAGTGACTTGAGTTTCCAGGGTGAGTTGGTAGCAAGGGAGGACCTCCCCTTTCTCAGAGGTGAAGCATAGTGGTGGGGGAGAGGCCATGTGAGGTTCATACTGGGAGGAGATGGGGGCTTCCAGATGATGTAATGTGAATAAATAAATAAATAAAAGTATGACTGGTCTCAAAGTCTACTTATGAGATTACAGACACAAAGTGTTAGACAAACCCATTGCTATAGTTTATGGCATTTATCATTGGTTTCCTCATATACTTTTAAGCAGACAAAAGACTTTTAAGTGTTTTGGTTAGCTATTTTAGTAATAACACTGTTTGAAATTGTTGAAATTTTCCCCATAAAATATCATAAATATCAGTAAATCTTTAAACATGATTTATTATTATCTTTAAACCCTTTCTTGGAGATGTCTTTCTCTCCTTATACTTCAACGACACATACGTATATCTGTGTGTCCATACAGTACATGGATATGTTTATGAAAACACAATAACCATTATTACCTCAGGATTCTTCATAAAACTTTCATTTTCTTAGTTACTTTAGAATGTATTCTTTAATAGCTTTGTCTTCCATATTTAGCTCCAGTAATTGCTAAGTCAAGATGACTAGTTAAAACATGCCTGCCTAAAATGGTCAATTTTCTGCCTTCTGACTCAGCCAGGGATGGAGGAACATAGCCGGTGATGTCACTCCTAGACGATGATTGTTGAGGCGAGTAGCAAGCACCTAGAGAACTTTTTGTTTCAAAACTTAACGCAGTGTGTTATTAACATGTCTTAAGGATAAATCACCTGAAGTGGGAGGACTTGGAAGAACTATAATGAAATTTTGCCTCAGTAGTATTCTCTGAAGAGTGAGGGTCCTGGTTCGAATTGAGACTCTGGAATCAAGGTTTAAGATGGGAGTTGTTCTTTCTTAGAGAGCTTCCCCATAGACAAGCTATTGGCAACCCTGTCCTATGTATGAAAGCCTTGTTATGTGTAAGAGCTTTGCAAAAGGCTGCTCTCAGAGTTCAATCAGATTCCACACAAATGTCCCTCAGGTGGTGGCTTACATGTAGAAAACAGCATATCAATAGTCGTCATTACTTTTACTCTGTGACATTGAACTCAATGCCACCTTGCACTGAGGATGTTAGCGAAGCCTTGGGAACCTCTTAGTAGAGACAGCGCCAAAGCTGGAAAGGCCACAAACAGATGCCACAGCATGCCTGGAGGACACCGTGCAGTATTCTTTCAAAGTCGCTGTGTAGCTTTTAAAAATGCGAAGCTCTGTCATTTAATATTAATTCTCTGTGATCCACACAGAAACGAAAATAAAACCTGTGTCTGAAAATTAAAGGCTTTTCAGAATGAGTCACATCCATAGTAATTTCATTTTGCCAAATAGGGGGCACAAGTAAATATTGTTCTTAGATTAAAAGCCATTAAAGACTTGTTTTACAGTATAAAATACCTCACAGGAGATGAAAACAAAGTTTAAGTCATAAGCAAAGAATTTGAATATTTTATAAAAGATTTTTTTTTTTTAATCCAATTTCCCACTCCTCTTCCTAGTCCTCATTTTCCTCCTTCTCTCCCTCCTTCTTCTCATTCTCCTCCTGGAATGGTTAGACTCCGTAAAGGCTGATTTACTGACTTTTCATCTAAATGCCAACATTAGAAAGATACCAGTCAACAGGTGAGTAGATTGGGCCCTGAGTGGGACTAATTAGTGTCTTGTCTTTCTGTCTACCACCAATAGAAGCATACAGTGGAGAAGAATTCAGGTGTCTATTTGTCCTCTACGTTTTAAGTGACAGAATGGAGGAGATAGGTAATACAGTTGCACATCTTGTGAGAGACAAGGCAGCATCAATGAAAGGCCAATAAAAGAATCAACAGGTTTTGTCTGTAAAGCTTAGCCTCAGCAGCGGGGAGCAGCAGCTGTGGCATTGACGGGACACTTGAGACGCTCTACACTGGAGATCCTTGGCATAGTGAGCTAGCACAAGTAGAAGGATTGCTGAAGGCAAAATTCCATGGCTACCATAAAGAAATTTTATCTCTAGTTCTGAAAAGGCTCAATACCTTTGCTATTGGGATACTATGGTCTATTAATAGCTTTAATCATGATGTTCCTGAGATGTGGTTGCATGTTGTTCATAGATAAATAGTGTTTATGACACTTCTCAATAGTGTTTATGTATTTCTGAATACAGTACTCAACTGGAAAAGCTGAAGACACATCCCACCATTCTAATAGAGACTCCAGAAATCAATTAATCTCTTATTTAGCTTCCAAGTATCCATACCATTCTCTGGCTTTACTAGTGACATCCGCTGACGCCAGTAACAGACAGCAAAGAGAGATGATGGCTTTCTGATGAATTGCCTGCAAGCATGATTACTGAAGGAGTAGATTAAGCAGATATGTATTTAGCCAAGGGAGTTTGTGCTATGATATGGTACAAAATAAAAAAAAAAAAAAAAAGCTTAGTATAAGTTTTTGATTCCTTCTCATATAACATCTGTTGTGTTTCTGAGTAACTTTCTCAGGAAACTGCCTCCAATATGGTGATTCAATAATCCAAGATGCTTCAGTTTCCTGCCCCAGCGTTCATTGTTTAGTCCTCCAGGCTTGCCACAAAAAGTCCTGAGAAAGCGGAGGTTTGGGGAGTGTCGATTTCACTGTCTCATACTTGGTATAAGACCTATCACTTCTGCTTGTATTTCTCTGGTCAGATTTTAGGCAAATGCTTTCACAAATTACCCAGAGACTAGGCAGATTGATTTTCATATGTCCAGAAAAAAAGATGGGAAATTCCTGGTTGCATCAACAAAGTGTAGTCCCTCAAGGTACACATGACACTTTTTTTTTTTTTAAGATTTATTTATTTATTTCATGTAGTACACTGTAGCTGTCTTCAGACACACCAGAAGAGGGCCTCAGATCCCGTTAGAGATGGTTGTGAGCCACCATGTGGTTGCTGGGAATTGATCTCAGGACCTCTGGAAAAGCAGTCAGTGCTCTTAACTGATGAGCCATCTAGATAATTTAAAACTGGGCAGAGGTATCAGTTCTCAGCATGAATTTGGTTTGGCCTATATTTTGGATATCTTAGTAGCTCATCAATGCTATGAGGTAATCATTTTATTTTATATAAAGTTGTTGGATTTAAATTACCTATGCTATAAAAGTAAAAATAGTTAATGAAACATCCTAATATAGAATGTTTAGATAATACTGGTGAAGGGGTTTCTGTAAACCAAATTTAATATATAAAATTTCAACAAAATTGAAAACCTGGGTGTAACAGGAATATGTTCTTTTAACAGATATTCTACATGATTCACAAGATGGGCAAAAGCTACCTCTGTGAAGGATTGTGTTAGAGGCCAGTTGCTCTTCTGCTCATAAGACTGGGATCCAGTGATTGACCTATATACATCAACACACTTTGGAGGGAGCTGGAACTTCTGATCTTAATTCCCTACACCCCACCTTTATCCCTTATTTCCAGTTTGAGATTGTTCTTCATACAATAAGATTAATATTGCCAGCCTTTTATCTTAGAACTGAGGAGACAGAGGCAGAAAGATCTCTGAGTTCAAGGCCATCCTGGTCTACAGAGCTAATTCTAGGCCAGTCAAGGCTACACAAAGCAACTTTGTCACAAAAAAAAAAAAAAAAAAAAAAAAAAAAGAAAGAAAACAACAACAAAACAAAACAAACAATCAAAACAACAAGAATCACCACCAACACCACCAATGGGAGATTTAGTATGAGACATTTTATTTGACAAGAATAACTTTGTTACTGTCAATGGTTACCTGTAGCAACATAGCTGCTCTGGCAAGAAACTACATCCAAATACCTTCTTGATCTGTGTGATCGGCCTGAAAACACACTTTTGATCCTTCTGTTTGGAACATAAACAAACCCTTAGCATACACCTTTAATCCCAAACAACGAAGATAAAATTAGTTTGAAGAAGGATGCATCCATGTTTGAAATCAGTGCCTAACTGAGGGGCAGACAAAGTGATGAATCAGAGGAAGATTTGACAGAAAGAGTCAGAGATTTGATATGCTCAACTCTCACCAGGAAAGCACAGGAAAGAAAAGCTATTTAAGAGCAGCACAGGAGCCAGGCGTGGTGGCGCACGCCTTTAATCCCAGCACTTGGGTGGCAGAGGCAGGCAAATTTCTGAGTTCGAGGCCAGCCTGGTCTACAGAGTGAGTTCCAGGACAGAGAAACCCTGTCTCCAAAAACCAAAAAAAAAAAAAAAAAAAAGAGCAGCAAAGGAAGAAAGGTGAGTCAGTGGGGAGTCAGTACGTCAGTACAGTGAGTGCAGTGCAGAGGAGTTGAGTTCATTCATGAGTTCCTGTAGCTCAGTGCAGGTCAGCAGAGTCAGTTGAAGCCAGAGAATGAGAAGGAGTCAGGAGACTAGAACAAATTGCCAGAGTTAATTTGAGACTAAGCAGAGCAATTCATCAAGAAGCTGAGAGAAGCCAGATTGAAACAATCAGCTTGGAAAGGAGTCTGAGCCAGCACAGCTGGATTGAGCCAGTTATCCTGAGTTCGGGATGAACTAGAAAGAATGAGCTCATTCAGCAGTAAACCTTCAAGACAACAACTACATCAGGTTAATAAAAGATACATTTACAAATATCTGTTTTATCCTCCCATGTCTGTATATTGCTCAGACTGACAACCTATAGCATCTCAAATCAAATATTGAATCATCAGATACTGCTGTTTATCCAAAACATTCACAATTCACAGGGGCACTTTACTTACTATTGAATTTATTTTATTTTTTCAATTTCAAAATTTTCCAAAGTGCATGGGATTCTTCCCAAGCATTGTGCCTTTCATGTCCTGGTATGTCTATATTATTCTTGGATTGTACATAATTACTTTTTTAAAAATCCACTGCTTAAAATGTCATACTGAAATGAAAATCTGAATGGCAAACCCACTTCTGAATTCGTGTTTTCTGAAACTAATTATTCTTAGTTTCTTTCACAAAGTGAATAGCCAATTTTGTCCAAAGGCTAGTCTAAAAACACATGGAGGAATCTGAGAGGCTCATGAGTACTAGATGTTTAGTTTTAACAGTCATCTTAATTATTAATTTATTTCACATTATCCATGATTTCTATAATACACACAGAAAAGTAAAAGGCCATAGAAAGGGTTTGAAGGAACACATAATACAAACCTGAAAAGAATAACACAGAACACATTTTCTGGTGTTCAAAGGAGTGGATTACTGTGGTAAATGCTTTGAAATTGCCCCATACTCACTTTGAGGAAGTGAGAAATTTTAGCATTGACAGTACTTATTCTTCCATTTACTTTGAGTCTAAATGAAGTACCTATGATTGTCTTGCTTTAACCCTATAGCAATCTTAGGTAGATGTCAGTTGAATATGGATATTAATTTCAGTAATGAATGCACAGACCCTGCATTTTCTTCCCCTGCCCTTAGATAATGCTGATACAGTTGTTATTTATGTTCTAGTTACCTTGGATTCTGGAACACAGTGAAATGACTGTGAAGTTACAGTATGTCACAGTTAGGTCTGTAGCTCATCTCCTGGCTTTTAAAATATGCAACTGCCTACGAAGACCACCCCGTGTTAAAAGTCCACACACTTCATGTTGTTTCAGCATTAAGTACTGTTTAGAGTTTGTTACCTTTTGTGAACCTTGCAAATCTAATTATTTAAAATCTCCAGTGACTTTTACATTTTGCTAAATATACTCTGCTTGTATAAGGACATGTTATCCTTTAAACATGGGTAAAGGGTGCCTGGTTGGACTTCTTGCTTGTATAGGATGTAGGATATTGGAATAACCTAAGTTATCTTTTTGTTATAATCATATCATTTTAAGCACATAATTCTGAAAACCTGTCCACAGCCATTGCTATATATAAAATGAAGAATAAGAAGAAAAAGCCACCATAGCTGATATCATTTGTTTACCATTTAACTTTCAGCTGTGAGACCAAACAGCTATTACAGCTTATTGCTATCTTGAAATAATACAATTCATTTCCAGGCCAGCAGCTCTAGAATGTTTGGTTTAGTTTTTGAAACTGATTGAAAGTAGATTGAACAGCTGACCTATTGTGTTAAGTTTACTTAAACAAACATGGTGTCATGAAAATAAACTCCGAGAGTGCACAACACCGACTTCCAAAGTACTTCACATCCTGTGTTAATGCTTGCGTTACCAAGACCCACCAAGTAGAGTGTCTCAACTTTACCTACACCTCACCTCCCTCAGAAGACCAATACCTTGACCTTTAATCTTTCTTAAATGCGAGGTGAGATATGTTTTTGTTTTAGGAAAATGAATCTACGGCAAATTTTTTTTTCACACTAACTCGTTTATGAAACGATGGAAAAGTGACGTCCCCCCTATCCTTGAAATATGCGCTTTCCTCAAGAGTCAAAAGTAACATTTCTAAGATGGAAAATACAGAAAGCTTGAATTGTGAACAAGGTTCTGTGGAAACAGTGAACAAATTAATTTGGCTCCTGGATAGTGGTAGATTTAGACTGTGGATTTATTCAAAGATGAATGAGCATTTCAAAGTCCTTCCTGAGGCCACGGCTCAGGCTCAGCCTTTCACATGCTCAATAGTCAGAGTAGTCTGCAGGTCTTCCTGGCCCCGCCCCGTCAGGGTGAGGACCTGTCTCCTTTGCCTGCCGGGCGGGTCAGAGCCAGGGAGATGCGGAGAGGCACGTGGGCTGGAGACACTTCCTAGAAACGCGCGCGGGCTCAACCCTGCCTGAACTTTCCTGTAAACAGAGCGCTGACAGGCGGCATCCCCGCTGGGTGGATCCCGCGCTCCTGGCGCAAGTGGCACTTCTTGCTTCTAATTATCGAGAGGAGAGGCGAATACGAACTAGCAGCTCGGCAAGTCAGTGCAGGAGGCTGACTTCTGGGAGGCTTGCGGGGAGGCTGGGGGAAGAGCTGGGGGAGGCTGCTGCTCTGCTCCGACTGTTTTCTCAATGAATAGCTGGCGGGGAGACTGAAGCTAGCCACAGCCTCCTCCTCACTCCGCGTCTGGGTGACGGCGACAGCTCCAGCCGGGACCTGGCTCTCAAGACGCGCTCCTTGGAAGGTCTCTTGCTCCGCGCTTCTAACCACCGGGCCCAAGGACAGAAAGGCTTAGCGGATCCAAATATTGCCCGGCAAATGGCACTTGGGAATGGTATTTTCTGATGACAACCCCTTCTGTTTGTGACAAAGCCTGTCGCCCGCAGTTGCCCCTGGAGGGAAGTACTAAGTAAAACTCAATCCTGTCTTAAAGTGTGGCTGCAGGGGCCAGAGGAGAGCCAGCACGCACCATGGCACCGGCCGGACACATCCTCACCTTGCTGCTCTGGGGTCACCTGCTGGAACTCTGGACCCCAGGTCACTCCGCAAACCCCTCCTATCCCAGGCTACGCCTGTCACATAAAGGTAGGTTACCTTTCCTTATCCTTTTGTTAGGAAAATGCCCGAATGGAAAGTCACTTAACACAGGTCCATGTTTCCCCAAGACCCCCAAAGTGCACCTGAAACATATTGCAACACTCACCGAGGATTGTAAGCACCTCGAGTTAACATATCCTACCTCATCTGGAAAAAGTGTTAAATCGCATGCCAACTTGGAGGTGTTATTTTTGCCCTAGAAATATCAGATATTATTCTGAAGAAGTTCACTCACCGCTGTGCAGAAACTGAGAAGGTGGGGCGCAGTTGCTAATAGCTGGAAAGGCTAAATCCACCAAGTGAGCTGTAGCTACTGAAATACCACTACTTGCACTATGGGAGGCATATGGGACAGGCTTTAAAAGTAGAGGCACACTTTGTCGTTGCTGCTGTCGTTGTTGTTGGGTGTTTTGTTTGTTTTCTTTTTAATGAGATTGAGAGGAGAATAGGAAATTCCTGTGGAAAAAATGATATCATCCCCCATGTAATTAAAATGACTAACAAATAATACAAATTAGCCTCCACACTGAGTTGGTTATTAGAATATTTTAATATGTGGCAAAATAAAGTAGTGTATTGGCAAGCATGGTAAAGTGACTTATGATGATTAAGTATTACTATGCACTAGCTGTTTCTTTAAGTGTGCATTCATCTATTTTTACTGAATGCTTAGCAGAATGTTTATTTTATTCTGCACACAGCTCCATCATATTCATAAATAAATGATCAAAAGATGGGTTTTGCATCAGGACCAGTCAAAGCCAATCATCAGCCCCCCTCTCACCAAACAAATAAGGAGCCAAACCTGTTTTAAGAGGAAGTGATTTTGTTGACTTGAAAGGAATTTGGAATACATTATTGGGAATGAAGTATTCATTACCACCACCAATTAAGACAGAACAGATGCAATAATAAGGATTACATAAGAGCCATTTTATTCAACCGAGGAAGCTTTTAAATTGTCTTTCACTATGGAAAGAACATAATCTGCATTTCTGAATACAAGAGAAGACTTTTTAGCAGAGGATGGAACCAGAAGGTCTGAGTTTTGTATGACAAATGGGCCTTTTGTCTTCTTATTGGAAAGCAGTAAATGTAATGGTGACTGTAGAAATTTCTCATCTTAATACTTAAAATTATGGGTGTCTTCTTGATTTAAATAATGTTCTTGTAACATTATGTACTAGGTACCAAAAATGTATTAAGTATATAAACATAATCCATTTGTAACATATTTAAGATGTAGTGTCCTAAATTAGCACACGCCTTTTGATTTGGGATGATGTGTTATGATGGATAGCAAAGTCACTATTTCTAAGAAGTTATAACAAAATACATCAAAGTGCAAAATTTGACAGGATGGAATATGGAGAAATGAAGATGCCAGAAAAGAATAAGTTGATGCTGTATCTTATGAGTAGTATTTATCCTTGAGCTATTATGAATGAGTTATTTCTTCCTCATTTATTTTTCTGAGTGTACACTGTTGGTATATATGAAGCCTAGAGTTCTTCATGTTGTTTTTATGAGAAAAATGAAATCATAAAATTTACAAGAAAATGTATAGACTTGGGAAGTACACTGTTAAGTGAGGTGAACCAAACTCATGCAAGAAATCATTCCATGTTCTTTCTGAAATGTGGATACTAGCCTATAATATATGTACTGCATGTATGTAAACAGCAAGCAAGCATAACTAACTGTAGGTGTAGTGTAAGACTTAGAAAGCAGAGCAAGGAAGGGTGACATTAGGTAATGAGGAAGGATGGAATGTAGGCAAAGGGACACATGAGTCATGAAAGGATACAGGGCTTGTTTTTCTCCCTTCTAGTTTCAACTTTGCCATAGTTTTTCTTTCTTTCTTTCTTCCTTTTTTTTTTTTTTTTTTTTTTTTTTTTTTTTTTTTTTTTTTGTGTGGTGGATAACTGAATAAAAATGTAGAGAAAAAAAGAAGACAAATGGATAGGCTGTTGGTTTTGACATGCTGCTGTTCTGTTGAGCCTTCTACTAACCTTTATGCTGCAGGCAGACTTGGTTTTTAATAGCTCCGTATCAGTATGTTTTCCAAACTGCTTCATTTGATTTTGTACATGAGAGCTTATAATTTGGTCAGTGTACCAAAATTCCATGGTACAGTCAATCTCATTTAAATATATATATATATATATATATATATATATATATATATATATATAATCAAGCTCATCTTCAAGATGTCTCTCTTAATCAGGGAAATAAGTGTAACTGATTTTATGAGCCATGTCATATGTTGTGGAGAGGATATGCACGTATTTGTGTGTACTAGACTGAAAACTCTCCCAAGATTTCTCTCTGGCATGTCTCCTCCGTTTATTGGGACTGGCTAAGCAGACAGTTTTATGGTGATAGCTTTATATGAAGACAGTGTAGTGATATCTTCGAATAAAATGTTCTTACTTGTGAATTTTAGTTAGGATAGTCAGCTATGAGTTCGCACCAGAGAGGCAACCAGGAGTAGCATACGCTTGCTGTATCACAGCTTCCTCAGTGACACAGAAGGCAAGGAATGTCAGAGCAAGGACGTGTAGTTCAGTCAGCACAACGTGAACCATTCTCCACACTATGGAGTTCAGTAGACGGTCCAAAAGTCTTCAAATATTAAGAATCGTGCAGTGCAGGTTAATCTTCTGAAGTATTGCATGGTGACAGGAATTTAGGTTTTTCAGTAGCAGGAGGAGTTAAATGATTAATATTACCAATGGTTGTTCAGTCTTTCAAAGTAAGACATACAGGTGTGTATGACACATCACCTCTGTGCTGCTGTCTGACCCTATGGGGTGACACGGTCAGCTCCTTAGAGAGCCCATGTTGTGTGCATCCATCATTCTTCCCAGGGCAGTGGTCTATGCCACGTGGGAGAAGGGCAGCCAGTTTTCTTTTACTCTCTACTTCCAAGATCACAGCAGCAGCAACAACAAAAATCTTTTCTTTTCTTTCTTTCTTTTCTTTTCTTCCCCCCCCCCCCTAGAAGGAGGATTTAGCTGTCATATACAAAGCTTGAGTTATTTTCTAGAAAAGTGTATTCACAAACATGTTGAGACCAACTGGTCTTTTCATTCTTCTTTTTTTTAAACTTTGCTTTCTGTTGTTCTCTCCTTCTGACAATGGTCTGCTCTTAAATAGACATTTGCAGAAGGCTTCTAAGCAGAAAGGCAGTACAGGTTGAGGGCACCCTCTAGCTAGTTTCTAAGCATTTTTCACCTGTGATGGGATGGTCCTCAGTTCTCAGTTTTCTTACCATCTCAGTCCATCTTATTATTTAGAAAATGTGTCAACTTGGGGCAAATAGAGGACATGAAAGGACAAAGCAACTACTATTCTGGGAATACATGTATCTCTTGATGAGTTTTCTTTTTCTTTTTTTTTCTTCTTTTTTTTTCTTGGCACATACCTTTTCTTTTCTTTCTTTTTTCTTTTTTTTTGTATAGGCAGTCCATTTATTTATTTTTTCCTTTTAATTATTTTATTAGATATTTTCTTCATTTACATTTCAAGTGCTATTCCAAATGTCCCCTATACCCTCACACCACCCTGCTCCCCTACCTACCCATTCCCACTTCTTGGCCCTGTCGTTCCCCTCTATGGGGCATATAAAGTTTGCAAGACCAAGGGGCCTCTCTTCCCAATGATGGCTGAATATGCCATCTTCTGTTACATATGCAACTAGAGACCTAGCTCTGGGAGTACTGGTTAGTTCATATTGCTGTTCCACCTATAGGGTTGCAGATCCCTTCAGCTCCTTGGGTACTTTCTCGAGTTCCTCCATTAGGGGCCCTGTGTTCCATCCAATAGCTGACTGTGTGCATCCATTTCTGTGTTTGTCAGGTACTGGCATAACCTCACAAGAGGCCGCTATATCAGGGTCCCTTCAGCAGAATCAATCTGGCATGTGCAATAGTATCTGGGTTTGGTGGCTGATGATGGGATGGATCCCCAGGTGGGGTAGTCTCTGGATAGTTCATGCTTTCGTCTTAGCTCCAAAAGAACAAATAAGGTTAGTTAACAAGTGAAAATAGAAAAAAAAAAAATTAGGTGGCAATATGCTATCTCCCTCTGAAAGAATTTTTCAGTCAAGATTTGAGTTGAGGTTGACTATATAAGGCAAAAGATTTAAAATCCAATGGTAGTCATGCATCCTGTGCATCATGGTCCTTTTTTCTAGCTAACATTGGTGAGATTAATGGAGAATGAACTTTCTGTTCAAAGAGTTTTCTTAAAAACTGTTTGTGATTCTCCAGAAAGAGAAACTGGAAAGAATGAGGAGGAGCCCTGATGAAATGAGTTGCTCCATGTTGATATCTGCTCTTTCCTTATCTGTCACCATCCTGCATTAATGAGGTTACTGGGAAGGCAAAAATAACCTTCTCGAGAATGGAGTTGAAAGAAGGAACATACAAAAAAACAAATTAGCAAAGGACCTATCACAAGACCTGTAGAAGGTCCCTGTCAACCAAGACTCCAATCCAGGACAGTCAATTAGGAGGGTCTGGAAGATAGGAGTTCAAAGTCCCCCTGAGGAGTGACAGTCACAGAAGACACAGGGAGTGATTGCTTCAGCAAGACAGACTTCTAGGATGTTTGAGGAAGAGGCAGTTAAGTCAAGATATGTTGACATTACAAATAGGGATTTAGGCTTTGCATAGATACCCGTGCACATAAAACTTGCAAGTGTTAATCAATATGACTGTATTCAGACATTCTAACTCTGTACACCCAGATCTGTCATAGTTAAGAGAGCTCAGGATTCGACATCAGGAGTCTCCACTCCATGTCCTACTCTTTCTCCTAATAATGGCAGTTCCTGAGTCAATGTGAAAACGACTGATTGTCATGGTGCCTTCCCTGCATATTTCACAGAGGGTTAGAGAGGATCTACTGTCACTAAAGTACTTGTGAATGTTCTTTATAATCTAAAATTGTGTATATTATTAATAGTTCTTAAGCACCACTGTGAGTTGATTATTTTGGAAGGCAGCATGTTCTAAGGCTAGTAATCCTGGGGAATTGTAGGAAGTTAGATACGGCCGAGTGTTAAAATAGTGCTGCCATATAAGGAAGAATTAGGTCTAAAGTACTATAAAAATGTTATGGTAGGTCTTCCTAGACCGTTGATTCTAAATGCACCTTTCTACCTTTGGCCTTGAGTTATGCCAGGTTCAAAGATCATTACTCCATCTTCATTTTGACCATTTCATCGCTAATATTTGCTCACATTTTAAAATTCTTCACATCTATCAAACCAGGGCACTAAAATACAATGTCAAGAAAAGTTTTGTGTGAATGTCCCAGAGACTGGTGTTCATTTTCTATCCAGAAAAAAATGAAAAAAAAAAAAACAAAAAAAACAAAAAAAAAAAACAAACCTAAATATAATAAAACAAGGCAGTGATTAAGCTGGTATTTTATGACCCAGCTCAGAGTTTTGGTTTTAGCCAGTAACTAAGCATTATCAATAGTGATATTAGTCACACATCTCTGGGTGTTAATAAATAAAAACTGGTCATAGGCATGATTCATAACCACAGTAGTTAAATAGGACTTGGGAGTAAACATTAACTCACATGCCAGATTCTATTAGGGAGGGTTGGTAAGATTTAAATGATGGTTTTATTAACTAATAGTTTATGGTAAGAAAGAAACATGGAACAAAATGTGAAGAATTATAATATGTTTTGTGGAGTTGGACTTAAAAAAAAAGTTTTCTAAGAGGAAATCTATGTAAGGGTGTTTTCTTTCCCCACTAATGATTTCAAGACATCTTTTGAGAATGAGAACTTGCCTTCTTCCTATGATAAGCCTGTGGTGGTCAAGACAATTATTATTCAAGAACAGCTCTGCTTATTGAAGTCCTCTTGTGTAGATTAAGATCTTCCCACCTATTCTAACCTGTCATCTTACAGGTGAAATCCCAATAGCCCCTAAAAAAATACCAGAGAATCCACTGATTTACTTGAAATTTTTTTTAAACTGAAAAATGAAGTTCCACATCTATAGCCGGTACCTTACTTACATTCTCAGCCATCTCTGCTCTCTGCCTAAGGATTTAGCAGTGTAGGAATGGTAAACAGAACAAGAACTTTAGGCTCAGACATTACAAAACACTCTCACAGTCTTCGTTTGATTGCCTTGATCCCCCTTGGTTTTGATGAAGCGTCCCTAATTTAAATCTTGCTTCTGGTTTTGTGGCTTGAGCAAGTAACTTATGTTTTGTGACCAAGAGCCCTCTCTGCTTTAAAGCAGTGCAACATTTACTTTGCAGATTGGGAGGGATCAGGGAAGATGATACAAAAGGATGTGGCACAATACTTCGAGACCTTTCACAAATAACTCAATGAACCAGAAGACACGTGAACATCATGTAGGCTGGCTTCCTTTTTTTTTAGATGTAAAAGGAACCATGAACAAAACTCTCAACTTTCAATTTAAAATACTTTGAAGATACTTACTCATCAAGGGTTTTCCTTAAAAGCAAGAGTTTTCCTTAAAGGCCTTTGTGACCACTGTAGGTGACTACAAATTGCAGGCAGCTTTGGAGTCCCTGGCATTTATAAGTTACTGTAGAATTACTTTGTTAATAATTTAAAGGAAATTGGCAACTTTGCCAGCTGGGAGACAACAGATCAAGTCCTGAAAATACCTACCTAACAAAGGTAATTGTAGGCCCGCCATTGTAAAGCACAATAGAGCTGATATTACAAAAGCCAGACCACACTGAGCAGTGTTAGTCTAAACAGTGTCCGGTAGGCGGCTATCAGCTCAGCATGTGTTGTTTGCTTTGAAAGTGAAAAAGAACCTTCTGCTCTGTCTTTTCGGGCACAAACAAGGTAAGGTGGCTGGGACAGGACTCACTCCTGACACTTAGCTGGAATTCCGTGAATGCCCATTGCCACACAAGCAAGGCTAAATGTCTTAGACACTGATTTCCAAAGGCGAGCGTAATGGGATGGGGTGAGAAAGATTCCAAGGAAACTGAGGCATCCTGAGCGACTGTTTACAGCTCCTTCAATAAAGGATGCTTTAGAAGAGGGGCTTAGCCAGGTCTTTTCATTCTTCTCCTTTGCCCTTGGTGAGCGAAACAGCAGGGCTTCAGGAAGTCCTTTGGAGGCATCTCTCACTTTCCCATCTATGCACAAACTTCTATTTTTCTGAAAACACTATTTAGCATGCATGTGCCAATCTTGGGTGTGATGATCCGCCTCCTCTTTTTTTTTGCCGGTTTGTTCCTGTGCTACCCAATGTGCCCTTGGGAACATCTCTCTCCGAGCTCTTTCCCAGAGAGCGATTCCTTATCTTTTTAGGCCAAAGAAATGAAAAGAGAGCAACTTGTAGTAGATGAAAGGTACCTCAGTTTACCTTCAAACTTCATTTAATTTTCATCCACGTTGATAAGCAGAAAGCAAGATCTTTAAAATTTGTTGAAATGCATCTTATAATGAAATACACACTATACAGCCAGAAATTGGCCTGTTTTTCAGGGTTGGGTTACGATAGGAAGCTGAACCGAAAGCTGAACCTGTTAATTGACATAATCTGTAGCTAAACTTGAGTTAGGTGAAAGGCAGACTTCATCAATGCAAACCTACCAACTTCTATGCCCTCTGTGTTTTGAGCATTAGCTTGGGAAAAACCAGAAGAAAAAGAGGGTTGAGTCATAGGTTATTGTGGGGGCGTAGGGTTTCTAAGAATAAATCCCGCTGGTGATTTCAGGTAGCCATAGCACCACAGCCAGATAGATAAAGAGGGAAAAAAAAAAAAAAAAAGAGGAAGAGAATAGCAGTGAACTGGGCCTCCTGACCCAGCTGGAAAGGAGGAAAATGAAGAGGCCTTTAAATTGTGAGTTCAAAACATACTGTAGATCAAAAGGTCAAGCCAGAAAGTGTTCACAACGTTGCTCCCAGCTTTTTACTGCCCCTGATTGCTCCTTTCCTGAGTGAAAAGTTTACTGTGGAGCACGTGCAGTCTCAGGCCCTCCCAACTTCACAAATGCAAAGACTCCTTTCTTCTCCTGATAGACCTCCCTGTGGGCTTGATTTCTCCAGAATCTTTAAAACCTGCACACCTGGGAAACAGCGGGCTATACTGGAAAATGTACAAGATTCATGGTTTTTAAGTTTCTGGATTTGAACTCACAGTTCATCTTATTTATCCTTTGTTATTCCTGTAAGTCACTGAGCTCTGAGTCTTATTTTCCTCAGTCTCAAAAAGAAGCTAAAGGAAGTGGTCTGTGCCTTGAGATCCTTACAGAAAAATGTATCACAGCATAGATATACCACTTGATACTGTGGCCTTTATACTGTTCCTTAGTTTATATGATTTTAAATGTCTTTAAGCTACTTGAAGTAGGGAGACTATTTTGTGGTGCAGTTGTATAGTGAATAAAATTACTTATTCAAGTCATTTTTGAAACCTGCAGTTATTGAGCAGTTGGTTACTATGGTGGTTTTGTTTGTTTTCAAACAATAACATTTTTTTAGTTAGCTTCCATCCTCTGGTCAAATAAAAGCCAACTTGATTTAAGGCTACTGATAAATACAGTATTTTTTGTTTGTTAGGTGTTTTTTGTTTTGTTTTGTTTTTTTGTTTTTCCATGACAGGGTTTCTCTGTGTAGCCCTGGCTGTCCTGCAACTCTCTCTGTAGACAAGGCTCACCACAGAGATCCACATGCCTCTGTCTCCTGAGTGCTGGGATCAAAGGTGTGAGCCATGACACCCAGCTAGTATCTTAATGTCCAAATCGTAGGATTGGTCATGATAAATACACTCATAGAAAAGCCGAGCTATCGTACCATTCCCTGATCTTTTTGAGTTTTTCAAGACAGGGTTTCTCTGTGTATCCCTGGCTGTCCTGGAACTCATGTTGTAGACCAGGCTATCCTCGAACTCAGAAATCCACCTGCCTCTGCCTCCCAACTACTGGGATTAAAGGCGGTTGCCACCACTGCCCGGCTCCCTGATCATTTTTAATTAAACATGATGCGTATGCATTTGTTGGTCACAGGGTAGTCTATAAATGTTTTATTCATTACTGATGTTGTAAATTGGGGGCACATATTACTACATTAAGATTAGAGCTTTAGTCAGTTTTGGAAAAAGAAGCATTTTGTGAAATTCCAGAACATGTGTATCTC
>NC_034591.1:9062902-9070652 GCF_900095145.1 Mus pahari
CTTCTGTTGATCATTACAGAACTGATAAAAGATATTTTTCTAAAATGTTTTTCTCATCTGCCAGTATATCTATCCATTCAAGACAGAAAAATTGCATTATTTTACAGATAGCTGTTTTAATTCCTTTTAGAGACTATTTAGAAAACAAATGAGGGAAAATGTATAGTGTGACTTTTAGACATAATAGACAGCAGTTGTTTCATTGGTGGGATAAGGATTAACTGAAAGAAACTTTAATTTCTTCAGAATAGGACTTGACACATAGTAATTGCTAAGTTGGTATTTAATAGGAAGGTAACAGAATGGGAGAAGGGAGTGAAGAAGAGAGGAAAGGAGGGATTAAGGGAGGAAGACAGGGAGGACCTCAAGGGGGAGGGAAGAGAGAGCTAGGTAGAAGTGGAAAGCTGAATTAATAACGGCTGGATTGAAAACCTAATTCTACTCGGGCGATTAAAACCAGTATGATATATTTAACGTTTTCTTTTTCTACTTCAAAAGTAAAGTAAAATAAAATAAAATCACAAGTGGAAAAAAGGTACTGTTTTAGGAGAGCTTTTATACTTTCATTGATGTTGAGAAAGTTTTTTGAAAATTCCCTGTCTGTGGCCACTCAATAATGGTCAGGTGCCCACACACCTGCTATTTGTACTTGTTCAGTGTAGCTCTTAATAGTCTAGTGAAAAGAAAACAATTGCCTACATAGTCTCAAAGGGGAATTATTGCCTCTTTGTTCATGGCACTCCATCTGATATTATCCTTTAATGTCTCCAGGACATGAGTCTTGTTGGATTGACAAATATTGAAAGGAGCTTGCCCTGGCCTTCTTTCTTTGGAGATTTCAGACATTGCCATGCTCTGGTCCTGTTCCTGTTTGCCACTGTTCCTCTTCACCATAGTTCCTCATCCAGGGAGGCCTGCCTTGCTCACAGGAGAGTCATGCTTTTTAATCAGCAAGCTTTATTTGTCAAGGCCACCTGCAGTTGACATGCCTTACTTGTCAAATATGCTTTCTGTTCATTTACATTGAGATGGCTTTCAGCCCTTCTGAGAGTTTTGCTTAGCCCCAATAAAGCCAGCCTCTTTCTTTGTTATTTATTTTATTTTACATGTGTGGTTTCTTCATTGAAGTTAAGGAAAGTTCTCTTCTATTCTTGTCAATCTGTGTCGATCCTAAGCAGAATGACAACACATGGTTGTGATCCTAAGGAGGGACATGAACTTGAGCCAGAGATCCTTCATCACAATTCTGTTTGCCTTAATCTGCTTAGCATCAGTTTCTACATTTATTATCTTCAGAAAGAAATGACAAGGCTTGCACTAGTTATAAAAATGCTTTTAAAGTGATTTTCTCTAATATACAATACGCCGAGCATTGGCTTTATCTAAATACCAGTAATTGGAAGGAGAATTAAGAGAATTTTTCTTTTCTCACTAGATTATGTAGCATGTGTGCTTTTGGTGTTTATGGAATATGTGGACCAATAAATACCATTGCTTCTTGAAATAGATATTGTAAATGTATATAATTATAGTTAATGAAATATGAATTTGAAACTTCTTAATATGCAGGCACAGACTCTTCATAGCTAAAATAAACAGGAGACTTTGAAAATGTCTGAACAAATTTTTATGTAAAAGGAATCTGGAATGGTCACCACACCAGAATGGCAGAATTAAAATATCACCATGGCTGTGATTGCTTAATTTCATAACTTTAATTTGCTGTCGTTTTGTAGATTTGCCAGTCTCTCTGAGTATTCATAGCAAGTCCTGTGTTTTAAAAAGAGGCATGTAATTTTTTCAGAAAAAAAAAAAAAAAAACAAACCCAAGTTTTTATTAACTCCTTGTAGTTCAGACAGGAAGTTAAAGGAGATCATTCTTGAGAAGATTTTATGTGTGTAAAGTACTCTTGATTTCGCCAGGCACACACCTTTAATCACAGCACTCGGGAGGCAGAGGCAGGCGGATTTCTGAGTTCCAGGACAGCCTGGTCTACAAAGTGAGTTCCAGGACAGCCAGGGCTACACAGAGAAACCCTGTCTCGAAAAACCAAAAAAAAAAAAAAAAAAAAAAAAAAAAGTACTCTTGATTTCTTCTGAATTAAAAAAAGTCTAGTCTAGCCCAATTTCCTTATAGTTTTGATTCATTGTTTTTCCTTATAATAATTGGATCCACCCAATGCAGGGTTTTTATGTTACTAGTCTATGTATGTAGTTTTCCTTGCTTTAATATATAGGGACAATGCCACAGGACTATTCTATGAATAGTCAAACATTGCCATGACAATGCACATTACACATAACTATGTGTTCTCATCTTCATACTGTTATTTTTAAAAAAAGATTTATTTTATTTATATGAGTACAGTGTAGCTGTCTTAAGAGATACCAGAAGAGGGCATCGGATCCCATTACAGATGTTTGTAAGCCACCATGTGGTTGCTGGGAATTGAACTCAGGACCTCTGGAAGAGCAATCAGTGCCCTAACTGTTGAGCCATCTCTCCATACCCTGTCACTTTTATATTAAAAAATTAGTGAGAGAGTTTCAAATTCTACGTTGTGATAAGGAGAACTGAACATATCATAAGACAGACACCCATGTGCAATATTCCCATCTCTTTTTCAGAAGTTGGAGTTTATACTAACACTAAGTTATAAGCTGTCTTCAGACTATTCATATTTCTTCCCTACAAGTTCTATGCAATGATGAAAAGATTGAGCCTCTGCTGCTCCTTCTACATCATTTAATGTGGCAGCCATATACGTTTGAGGAAATGGAAAAAGTAATCACACACATTCTATTATTATAAAAATGGTTCCTCTTCTGAATGTACTATAATTTATGCATGCATTTTTATTACTATAGATCATTTAAGTTTTTATATTTTTTTCTTGCAGTATAAATACCCTTATGTTCTTATTTGCTTATCTCCTAACATCTAACCTATTATCAGCTGAAATGATGTTTTTGCTGTGTCCTGGTGTAAATTTAGAATAATATTTAATCCACATTTTTATCAAAATATCCCCTCAGGCACTTTAATGTGCCTATATTCTATAAGCAAAATGTATTCAAGGGTCAATGCTAAGTATATGCCAGCTTTGATTTATGTGGGTAATAAATACAACCCATAAATATATCAAGGTTAGTGAGGAAAATTATCTTGCAAAATATTGCATCGCATTCATCCTCCGGACTATTTTCAGTACAGGAGTCTGCAGAAATTCTTAACAGAATGCAGAACAAAGGTTAAACGTCCATTATTCATTTTATCCATCATAAGCTGTGCAGGTGGTGGGGGGCTGCTTTTCTCACTGTTGGGATATATTGTTGGGCCAGTCCTTGTTGTCCATAGGCTTTAGAGTGGGGCAGGGTTCCTTCGCCGTCTTGCATAACACCTTGTAGTATCATGACAGTTTTCAGGGTAGAAGCTTCCAGGCCTGGTCCAGCTACAGTCCTCCAAGTCCTGTGTTCAAAGTATGACATGTTGAGAGTAGTCTTTCCATTAATTTCCAGCAGGCAACCAAGGCAGCAGCAACGGAGAGAAATTGCTCATGCTGACACTGTTTTGTGTTTGCTTTTTGATAGTCTATTTCTCTTGGGAGGAGCATTATCACATTGGGTAACAAAACTATTTTCACATGCATATATATATGTATATATATATGCACATATATTCATATATAGATACATATATATGGTAATGTTATAAAAATAATGTTTCCTTATGGCATTTTCAAACACCCATGTGTTAGTCCCTTTCCTCTTGATCCCCTTTTACCAATGAAAGTCTCTCTTCCCCATTTTTCCTTTGTCCCTTTGTAGCACCCATGTAATTAATATCTTCTCTCTATAGCTTCTTCTCCTGCACAGGTCTGTTAGACCTTTCCTTGCCTGTTGACATCTGTCTTTGTGAGTCTGGATCATTGCGTTTTCTAGTTCTATCCATTTATCTGAAAAATTTATGATTATATTTTTTTCTTTATAGCTGAAAGGGTATTTCATTGTGTATGTGTACCACATTTTCACTATTTAGTCATGTTGAAAGGCATTTAGGTTGTTTCATTTTCTGGCTATTGTGAATGAACTGGCAATGTACAGAACTGAGCAAGTAGCCCTGTAGCAGGATGCCAGGGATCGGTAGAGCTGGGGAGTACAGGAGATCTACTCTGAGCTTTTTGAGAATTTCCCACAGATTTCTAAAACAGCTGCAGTAGTTTCAGTCCTACAAACAGTGATGAGAACTCCCTTTTCCTTGAACCTTGACCAACATTTGTTCTTAACCGTTTTCTCGATATTTAGCCATTACAACTGAGGTAAGATGAAATTTCAAAGTTATTTCAGTTTGTATTTCAGTAATTATGAAGGATTATGAACACTTTCAAAGCTATTCCCTTCGCCGTATTAATTTCTGCTTCTGAGAGCTCTCTGTTCACATCCTTAGCACACATTTTAATTCAATCATTACATATAAATAATTTTTATACATGTTGTTATTATTTTTATTCATCTATGGGAAGAAGCTTATGAATTATTTTTTACTTTCTCTTTAATATATAGTTGTACTGGCTTTGACTAATATTTATAATTAGAATGATAAAAAAATTTTACTTTTATTTTAAAAGCCAGAGAGTCACAGACCAACTTGCCCTCCTTTAGCTGGCTCAAAGTCAGTGTATTCAAAATTGGATGTTATTTCCTACGACGATCATCTGTCCCTTCCCTTTTGTGGTCTATGAACTGCACATGGATTAACCCAGCTGGCCCAGTCCCATAGGAACCGAGTCTCACTAATCTCCATCTCCTTCTTACTATCTCCTGCCACCAACAGTCCATCTGTTCATGTAGCGTGAGATAGCCGTACAGGTGGCGACTGCATTGTTTCTCAAGTCTCTTTATAGCATTCTAGTTCCACCAATGGTTCGGAAGGTGAGCATTATAGCAGTTGTTTCATGATTGATATTGTCCTTACCAGTAAGTGACTCTTCTTTGCATAGTATAAGCAAAGTGATTATTAAAAATTCAAACCATTTCTGCTCCCATTCCTCAGAATAACACTAATGGGAGAATGCATAATGCGGTTTTAGAAAGATGCATACTTGGCATGATTATGCTGTGCTCTTCAAGATTCAAGACCTGTTCATACCTTTCCTTCTTGTCATATCTTCCAACAGTTCACTTGGTTTGATATTTAGACAGGGTCTCATTCAGTTGCTATGGCAGTTTCTCAAAGTCATAGGCAAACAAACAAAAACAAACAAACAAACGAACAAACCCCTCCTGTATTCAAGAGATGATATTATGTACTACTACAACTAACTTGCTATGCATCTTCTTTACAGTCTCATTCTCTGGTGATACTGAACTCTTGGCTGTTCCTGAGATCTGTCAAGCATTTCTTGACTCCATGGCTCTGTTTTTTTTTTTTTTGTTTGTTTGTTTGTTTTGGGGGTGGAGAGGGTTGAGACAGGGTTTCTCTGTGTAGCCCTGGCTGTCCTGGAACTCACTCTGTAGACCAGGCTGGTCTTGAACTCAGAAATCCGCCTGCCTCTGCCTTCCAAGTGCTGGGATTAAAGACATGTGCCACCACTGCCTGGCTTAAGATGCCTCTGCTTTTCTTCCTACACTTCCTGGTCATATGCTGTATATTACCATCTCCCTATCATTTCACCTTGATGTAGACATAACCAGTGTTCATGGTACCTCTGTTCTGTTCTTTGTAAAATGAATACTGCTTTGTAGTCATGTTTTCATAGTCTTCCTTACCAGCAACCCAATCTTCCTTGCATACTATAAGCAGAGGTTTTATTAAAAATTCAAACCATTCTGCTTCTATTCCTCAAAGTAACACTAATGGAAGAATGCATAATGCAGTGTTAGAGAAATGCCCTGGAGTAAACTCGCTAGGTATAGGGACAGTATTTTATTCACCGGTACATTACAGCACTTATTAGAAGACCTATGAGAAGCAGCAATGTAATAAACACATAAAGTCAGTGAGTTAGCTGTGCAGGGCTAACTGGCCTTTCAATTTTATACAAGAAACATGTGGAGAAGTATCCACATTTTACACAAAAGAATCTTTTCTCCAGCTCAGGAGATAAACAGCCTATTCATAAATAGCTCCAGAATTACCCACAGTTATGTGCCCATATACTTAATCATCTCTAGGTTGATACAACTTTTTTCTTATTGTGAATGAGGACTTTTCAAGCATTACTTTGTGTGAATTCCAGACTTTTCTCTGTCTGAGGTCCCGATCAATATCTTTGGCAAGAGCTAGTACGCAAAGCAAGCTTGTCAAAAGCCATCAGTGGTTTACAATTTCCTCTTTCATAAAATCATTTAGTTACTAATATATTCAAATTATAAATTCCATAAATGAAATGGAAGCTATTTATACTCTGTGACTTGATTATGGAAGAGTATTTGGGGGGTTAGCTTTATCACTCTATAGTTAGCAGCTTTAGAGCTTATATTAACCTTCATATATGAAATGGAAATCAGCATTCTCAATGGAGGGCTATTATATTTACTCTTGTAGAGTGAGCATTATACAGGAGCCTAAAGCATTAAGAATATGAAGGAAGATTATAATGACCACCAAATATTTTAAATTCTAAAATATATTTACACATTGTGTTTTTTTATTGAAAAGAATGATGCTTAACATATGTTAAAATTTTAGCCACATTAATTATTAAAACAGACAAAGTATATTATTGGTTAGAGTCTTTAAAGACTATTTCTTGGCATGGGTGGGATCTCTTCTAGACCTTGATAGGTAGATTGGATTTGAATGAAGAGAAAACCAGCAAAAGGGCATTGCTGCCCAACCAAGAGGGAGATTCTAAATCTGAGTTTCCATCATTTCAATAATTATAGTCAGCTGGGATGAATTCTACCTGCTAATTGTATATGAGTCTATTTCCTTATTTTTGTGAGAAATGGATTAAATGTATAAAAAAAAATGTCAAAATGGGGTGTCCATTATGATGACTAATTATAGAAGTCTTTGATTATTACAGTGATCTGGCCAAGGGAAACCATCATTAGATATCTCTTTGAAACTATGTGTACTTTTTCTTTTCTTGACTTTCCTATTTTTTTATAAGGAAATTCTTCATCAAAAGAATTTTATGGGGGTTATGCAGTATATGACCTAATGTTTCTCAAGGCAGTATTTAACCCCACAGGACACAAGTGTCCTTTCTCTTTTTTTTGTCAGATTGATCTAGTCTACCTTTAAGCAGGGTTTCTCAGAAGCTCTTCTGGTGATTAAAAAAAAAAAAAGTTACATTTAGTGCTTACATGTAGTGGGTCAGTCTGATGCTGCTTGTATCCTACAGCTAAAACTGGTTCCTTAAGACGTGGTTGCTCCGGAAGAGCAGATGCACATGTACTTAAGTGATGACATATGGCTAGAGCCTGTGATTGAGCAGTGGAGGAAGTAAGGGAGGACAGGAGGTTCGAGAGGAGGTCGCAGGTGGGAGAGAGAGGAGGACAGATAGAGACCGCCATGGACCAGAACCGCATGTTGAGGAAACACAGCAAGAAGCAAGGGGCTTTATAGCAGAGGAAAAAGTTAGAATAGTCCTAGATCTGCCCAATCTATATATTTGGCTTATAAATAAAATATCTGGATTGTGTGTTTTTTATATAGGCTTATTAGAACACTAATTCCAACAACAGTTACAGAGTCTGGAGAGAGAGAGAGGAGAGAGAGAGAGGAGAGAGAGAGAGAGAG
>NC_034591.1:9070682-9075623 GCF_900095145.1 Mus pahari
GAGAGAGAGAGAGAGAGAGAGAGAGAGAGAGAGAGAGAGAGAGAGAGAGAGACTATGATAACTTAGTGTTGACTTCTGGTGTGTCTAACAAATCTCACAGAAGAAATTATTTGTGATATTTACCATAGCCCTTTTGTGTTTGCCACTGAGAACTATTTTCCCTAGCACTCTATGACCCATGCATAGTAATGGAAGAACAACTTCATATTTGATATGATGTGACTTTAAGGTGGACGAGTGTGGTAGATCTGCTCAAATCTTTCTCCTCTGTTTTAAAAAAAATAATAATGAAGGGAAGTAGAAAAGTAATAATAACATTAGGCTAATCTTCTGATATTCCTTTTCCAAAACTCAAATACCTGCCTTTTCCTCCCAAGTTCCAGTGGCGGCTCTATTTGCCTATAGCTAGCACCCATAGAGCTCAATTTTGGTCAAATTCAAGCTTTCTATATTTTTCTTATCATTCTTTTACACTATTTCCAGGTCCCTAGATGACATACTTTCCTCTCAGTAAAGAATCCACAGAACCTTTCACAAGAATTGAATGCTATATCTGTACTCAAATATGAAGAGTCAACATTAATGGTAAAAATTAAGGATCATTAGGTAAAACTTTAGGCTGCTTGAAAAATACAGCAGACACAGTTAGCCACAGATGCATTTGAACAAGGCAACGTCCACCTCACCTCAGCTGTAGCTTATTGGCTGTAGTGTGGTAACTGCTGTTGCAGTATTGTCTAAGTGTGTCAGGGCAGGAACTGTGCCTGGTCCCCCCCCCCCCCGCCCCGGACTGTAATTCTTTCTTTTATGTAAGATGTGTGTTTAGTAAGCTTGTGTTGATTCAACCAAAATTACTTTTCTTTAACAGCACAACACTGGAAAGTTCCTTACATTCCTGAATCTTCTCAGGCTTCAAGGGGTATTATTGTTAGTAACCTTTCTGTCTTTTGGAAGTTAGTATGGTTTTGTGGCTTGCTTTGACCAACTGAATGGAAACAAAACTGATAAACAAAATTGATGACTACCTCTTTAAACATAACCCGGGAGCCTTATTGTTTAGAGAGTTATTGTTAATTTTCTTTTTCCTAAACCTATAGACAGTTTCAAACACATGGACCTAGAATGAATCTTTTCTTCTGTGTCTGGAGTGACTAGTAAGGTGGGAGACCCCTGAATACCTGTTTGGACATATCAAATGAGATAAATATAGAAGTGTGTTTGAAACTATTAAGGGTCTGTTTTGTTTTGTTTTGTTTTGTTTTTCTGCAATAAAGTGTCCCCTCTTGACTGACAACTGGCAACACACTTGTTCACGAAGACAATATTTTGACGATTAAATACGACCAAGCAAATTGTTTTCTCGGCACACAGATAACTTATGTTAGGTGCTACTCTGCATAGCTGATGGTCTCACACCAACTCTCTTATCCGGAACGTGGCAGGATTCTTCCTAGAGGGAAGAGGCACAGCAGATGTTTAAACAGGAAAGCTGCTGCTGGCTGGCTGTCCACAGTGCTGAATCTGGAAGGACGTCTCCCTGCTCCCCCACCCCCCTTCTTTACTTTCTATCATTATTCATTTATTTTCCTGATTCCACAGAATGCGAGGAGTCAGATTTACCTACATGATTTCTTTCTTTTTTTTTTTTTTTTAAATTTCAAACTCTCATTTGAAGCATTATACAGGGTGGTTGTGTGTTTTTTAGCAGGAGATTGCTGATTGAGCACACCCTCCTGAATTCTTCCCCTGCAGCAACTAATAAACATACCAAAAGCAAAACAAAAAGCTTGAGTAGGGAGGGAAGCCCTGAACTGTGCAATTAACTTTATATGTAGTAGTTATGATGTAAATCCTTTGGGACTTAGTAAGCACTGCCATTTTTTGTTTTTTTCCTGTGAGCAAAAAACCCCTGCCAGGTAGAAGAAGTGACCCTCCTCACTTTCTCCTCACTTCCTCCTTACTTATCCTCACTTCCTTCTTACTTCCTCCTCACTTCCTCCTTACTTCCTTCTCACTTCTTCACTTCCTTCTCATTCCTCCTCACTTCCTCCTCACTTTCTCCTCACTTCCTTCTTACTTCCTCCTCACTTCCTTCTCACATCTTCACTTCCTCCTCACTTCCCCCTCACTTCTTTCCTCACTTCCCCATCACTTCCATTTGTCTGTCTTATATTCTTGTATTTTGCTTAGAGATTCGATGATGGTTTCCAGCTTCTTTTGTTCTTTATTTTAATATATGACTATTTTGTATCTCAAATTCTCTAAAAGATATCTTTATCTCATTCTTAGAACTCATTTCTTTAAAAATAGTAAAGTTGCTTTGTGATTTAAATAGAAATCAGTAGGAAACTAAGATGAAATATTTAGTTTCAGGAGTAACAGAAGTTGTCTTTAGCAAACAGAATTCTCTTTAAGCTACATTAAGTTAAACGAACGGACTTTTAGACATTCTCGGAACTACTGATTTTATGTTTAAGAAATTCTTGCATAAATTTAACTGCTTGGTGTAAGGACTAAAGTTTTTGTTCTCAATAGTTGAAATAGGGACTGTGGATGACAAAAAATAATTAACATAGAAAACTACTGATATTCTTAATGCAAAAGCATTGCTAATCGTATTCGTCTGATTATTTTTAGACCTGAATGCTTGGTCTCATGTTACTGTAAGCCTGTTATCTATGCAGATGGTAAATAGGGCTCTTGTTGGTTCAGTGTTGGATGAAATGAGTAAAGAAAGAGTACTTTATAAAACAGTAACCGGTTCATATTGTATTGTGGTTTTACAGTGGTTTCCTTAAAACAGTGCATTATTGTTAGGCTTGTGGTGAGCTTTCATAAAGTTTCATTCAGAAAGGAGAATTGATCATTCTTTCCTATGTATTATTTCTGTATATCATTAGTTACTTTCCTTTATGTTATTTTCTTGTTTGGAGGAAGGCAGGATGGGTGAAACACATTCAGTGGATGCAGAGAAAGCACAAAAGTCTCCATTGCCTACAGAGTGGGGAAGAGTTACTGATATTAGGCCACTTTTCCCATCTGAGTAAAAGTAGTTGTCATTAAACATCTATTCTGTGGTCAGAGCTTTAAATGATCAATGCAAAACCATAACACATTTATTATTCACTCATCAACTTAAAAAGAAGGTCAGTTGTTTAATGAAGATATGTAGCCAGCAGATGACATTGTCTTGTCTATACACTGAGTTTAGCAGGTTCATAGGAGAAGGCTTTAAAAGACTGTTCACACTTAATATATCATAATGCCTTCTCCAGTGGTAGGGAGATTGCTCTTCATTGTGGTTTTCTGAATGGAGCATTAGATATGGTAAATGTTTCAAGGATGGAGAACTCTTACTGATAAGGACATTGTGTGAGCTCCAAAGCATTAAATCTAAAGGCTTGGTTTTGGGGGTTGGAGTGTACCTAGCTTAGAAACAGATGCTTATCTAACTTACCAGTCCATGGGAACACTTGGAGTCCCCTGGTTGTGACCTTTATGCAAATAACGATTTAGCAGGACAAACCAACTTTATCCAATCTTACTCTTATTATTAGAAAGGCACTGGGGACTGAGGGAGGGTATTTTGCTTGCCCAGTTTTCTGGTTAATTGAAATAGAGATATATATAGCTGTATCCACCTCCAGTATTGACTGTGTTTCACAGTAGTACCTGTGTTTCAGTCTGTTCAGAGTTGTTCTTTGAATTAATTTAAACATTACATTTAATGCTTGAATTACAGAGCCAGGCATATCACAACCTTGAAATTGTATATATTTACCAAGAGCATGAAAGCATAGCTAAGAAAGGATTTTTTTTTTTTTTGAGACAGGGTTTCTCTGTGTAGCCCTGGCTATCCTGGAACTCACTTTGTAGACCAGGCTGGCCTCAGTCAGAAATTTACCTGCCTCTGCCTCCCAAGTGCTGTGATTAAAGGTGTGCGCCACGACTGCCCAGTGAAAGGAATTGTTTTATTGTGAGGATCTACAGAAAATGTAACAGAATTTCTGCCCTGATTAAATTTATATTCCCATGAGAGGAATAGACTCTTCTCTCTTCTCCTTTCCTTTCTTCCCCTCCCTTCCTTTCTTCCATCTCCATCCCCATTCACTCTTGTCTGTTTCTTTACTTTTTGAATAGTATTCAGAGTGAAATCAAATATTATTATTATTATTATTATTATTATTATTATTATTATTATTAAAGATTTATTTATTTTATGTATATGAGAACACTGTAGCTGTCTTCAGACACACCAGAAGAGGGCATTGGATCCCATTATGGTTGTGAGCCACCATCCTGGGAATTGAACTCAGGACCTCTGGAGGAGTAGTCAGTGTTCTCATTCTCTGAACCATCTCTCTAGCCCTAAATTAAATATTAAATTAAGCAGTTTCAGGGCAGGGCACTGCAAGGAATCTCACACCCAGTGTGGTCAGGGAGAATATCTCTGGTAAAGTGGTATTTAAGTAAGTATTAAGGGAAATAACATAGACGTAGTCAGAGAACATCTTAGTTGGAAGAAGTGTAAGTGAATGCTCTGTACATATGTCATCCTCAAACAGTGAGGATAAAGTAATGTCTACCAGTGTCTCTTCCAGTCTTACACTCCCAAATAGAAGCCTTCGTGTCAGGTACTTGAAAAAACCGTGTTGGTTAGTATTCAAGACATACACAGAGCTCACACAATGTAGTTGCAAAAAAGAAAAGGCAAAAGCTGGTTGGTCGTGGTGCATACCTTTGGCTACTTGGGAGGCACTTGGGAGGCAGAGGCAGGTGCATCTCTGAGTTCAAGGCCTGCCTGGTCTACAGATCAAGTTTTGGGGCAGCCAAGAATACACAGGGAAATCCTGTCTAGAAAAAAATACTACCACCACTACCACCACCTCCACCTCCACCACCACCACCTCCACCTCCACCTCCACCTTCACCTCCACCTCC
>NC_034591.1:9075949-9149307 GCF_900095145.1 Mus pahari
CCACCACCACCTCCACCACCACCACCTCCACCTCCACCTCCACCTCCACCTCCACCTCCACCACCAAGAACAACAAAAAAGAGAGAGACATAGAAAGAAAAAGAAAAAAGAAGAAGGAAAAGAAAAAAAAAGACAAAATCTCACTGGAATAGGTAACCTTTTACAAGGAAGCAGAACTGACCAGCCATGTATGTGAGCAGACACATTGTGGGTTGTCATGTCTCTCTAGCTCATTTTTCTTGTATTGCTGTCATAATAAAAACTTCCTTGTCAAGAAAAAAATATAATATAATTTGTGGTCTATTTGGCTCATAGTCATGTTTAGAAACTTTACAAAAATATGTTGGCTCTATTTTTTAGTTTACTGTAAGGCATCACATGGCTGCACTGCAAATCTATTAGAAGATGATTAATACACAACATTTTATTTAACTACCATTCTAAAAATATTTCATTTTCAGATTAACTTAGTAGGGATAAAATATTTATTTTACTTTATATAAATGGGAAAAATATTATTTTCTTTCATGAAAGAAATAATAACAACCTGTTGGGTGTGGTGGCACACACGTTTAATCCCAGCATTCAGGAGGTAGAGGCAGGCAGATCTCTGTGAGTTCAAGGTTAGCCTGGTCTATAAAGTGAGTCTAGGACAGCCAGGGCTACACAGAGAAACCCTGTCTCAAAGAAACCAAAAGAAGAAAAAAGAAATAACAATCTGTAATGCCACATTATTCCTCATGAATTTTATGTCACGGAGCAAACATGTGACTTGACAAATGAAAATGATCACTGTACTGTGTTGCTTGTCACTCAGGGCCAGAAAGATACAATAACCACAATTAAAGAAAACCAGCTTGTGTGGTTTTTATAAACATTGTAAGCTAGAATACTGGTATTTCCTCCAGGATAAAACAATTACTTCTACTTAGAATTGTCTACTTCAGTCAAGTTTTAAAACTCAGTGAAAAGTCATTCAACTCAAATGCTTTACATAATTTAGGTTCCATATGATGTGATCATTTGTCTCTGAAAACATAAAGACAAGTTAGGGACATACTTTTGTTAAGGGACACACTATACCCCAAGATATAGCTTCATATTTCTCAGTAAACATAAATACACCTTTCCCCTTACTAAATAGAATTTATATTTTTAAGCAGAATCGCCAACCCATTTATAAAGTAGGGACTAATGTACATGATTTTTATGTAACTTGTCTGTATTGCTGATGTAGCAATTTCAGTATTTGTGGTGGTGCTATGTGATGAGACAGTTTTGTAATGAGCAAAAAAAAAAGATATGAAAATAATAGCATACCGTTTAAGTGGTCACTTATAATTCTCACAAATCTGTCAATAATAACTCTATATTTCAGTACCTGAAGTTGTTTTCCAGGTCTTTCATTTTACATATTGGCAAGCTTTCTTTTAGATCTTCAAATGAAAGAAATTTTAATCTACAATTTGCATCATCATCTACTAACTCTAGGTTATCAAAAAGCAACATGAGATTTCTACAAATTGTGAAAGCATTTTGGGTCCATAACCATTTTGGTTTGGTATCATTTGAAACATTTTATTAATACTTTCAGTTCTGCAGAAAGATTCAAAGCTTTGTGTATATGTTAAATGTGTAACAATGTCAAACAATTCATGTGTTTCTGAGGGACAACAGGACTATTCATAGACTGCAAGTTACAGTTCTGCTCATCAATATAAAAGTTTGCTGATCCATTTTGATATATTATCATGATGCACTATAAGATACAGAAGAAAGAAGAAGGTTGTACTTAAGGAATAATAAATTCCTACAGTGTGGTATTTGTATTATAATGAAAAGGTGCATCCTTTGGATGAAAACATGCAAAAGCCCATGATACAAATTAACTTTTTAAGCGTAATAAGACCATAAATATTTTGGTGCTCTTTTTAGAAATCCTTTACCATTTTAGTTTTAGACTTCTTCACTTTATTTCATGTGTATGGGTGCTTTGCCTGCATGTATACATAATGTGTCTACTGCCTATGGAGTTCAGAAGAAAGATCCCTGATGCTGGGGTTACAGATGGTGAGGAAGCACCTTGTGGGTGCTTGGAAAAGAACCTAGGTCTCTGTGAAAGCATCAAGTGCTATTAATCACTGAGACGTCTCTTCAAGGCTCCTCAGGCATTCTTTTTAATGCTATTACAAATGATACAGTAATACAGATTAAAAATAACACAGTGATATGAGCCTTAAGGAAAAGTGACAGTTTACAGGCTGACAAATGTCACCATCCCTTAATTGCTCATCAAGCACTCATTCTGTCAAGACTTTTCTGTGCTGTTGAATGCATCTGCTGGGAATGTCTATCTGCTTATCTGTACTTCTGAGTAGAGCTTACAAGGGCTTCTGATTGTTTCCAGGATAAAAGCCCCTAAGGTAATTCCCAAGGCCCTGCTTGCTGAGATACCCTGTCTTCCCAAGAGTCTGCCACTGTACCCACTGTACCCTCTGGGGAAATGCTTCCTGCTCTACCTTGTGGCTTTACTTAGTCTCCTCATGGCCACCCTTTCTTTTTCCTTAGATCCTCCTCAGCCTTTGGAATTTAGCTTCAAAGTCCATTTCTCAGGGAAGGGCCTGTGGATTTCCCACTTTGATCACCGACAACCTTCTGTTTCTGGTTTATGTGTTTGCTTTAAAATAGGATCTTACTGTGTATTCTTATCTGGCCTGGAACTCACAATATAGACCAGGCTAGCCTTGAACTCACAGAGTTCCCTCAGGCTCTGCCTCTGAAGTACTAGAATTAAAGGCATTAGTCAAACACATGCGCACGCACACACAGACACACAGACACACACACACACACACACACACGAATGAATAAACCAATTTATATTTCATTGCACACTAAAGTAGCAGACTAAAAATTATAGATTTGGAATTTTCTACATAAAGATAATAATAAAGATGGACTATTGAAGTTTTTAATTTACTCCATTTAGCTCTTTCTTCCACTCCTGTTTGTATCTAAAGACTCATTGAGATAATTGCTGGGATTGATTAATTGCTCAGCAGTTAAGAACACATATTTCTATTGTGAAAACCGATTTAAATCCTACCAGCAGCATCAAGAGACTCACAAGACCTTTATAACTCAATATCCAGGTAATCCATCAGTTTTTGGCCCCCAGAGTTACCTGTACACACACACACACACACACACACACACACACACACACACACACACACTTAAAAACAAAATAAATCTTAAAAAATTACAAGAAAAAAATGCTTGGTGATTTGGAGAAGACACTTAAAACATTTAGCATCTATTTCTTGAAATTTAGGCTGACAGCATGACCCTGGTCTTTCCAGTGATTGTGATTTTTTTTTTATATATATTCAGAGAAAGAAACTGAATTGCCTTGAGAAGGATGAACAAGACATTTGTTTGTTCTCTCGTGGCCATAACAGTTGTCTGGATCTCTGTGTTTTTAAGGTTATGTACGTGCAATTTTCAGTCATTTCACAGGAGGATGATTCAAATGCAGACTCAAATGAGCCCCTGGGCAGCCTCTCGGCATCTTCTCAGCTTTTGGTACAACATTTGCTTCTGCTCCTTTAGAGGTACCATCCTCCTGAACTATTTTCAGCTTCATTTCAGCAAGCAGAACGTGGCATTATGTCACTCATGTGCACTTAGGGCTTAAGAACTAAGATAATGTCCCAAAGCCTAGCTTCTGCATAGACCATAATTTATCTTTATCTTCATAAAGCTCATGGAATCTCAGTTTAATATTCTGATTCTGTTATCTACTCTTAGGCAAATAATAAGCAAAAGAACACACGTACTTTAAAATAAGAATGTCAAATGTTTTTGAAAATATTATATTTCCAACACAGCAGATATCACACCATTAATTCAAGGCATTTAAAGAAGACTGAATGATTCGTTGCTTAATTGTGTAGTTGTTTATAGAATATGTTTGTGTGCAAGTGCTTTTTGCGTTTTCTTGCAAAATAGATGAATATGATGGCCAGTGGTTGACATGAAATGTCTTTTTCAATCACTTCGCTATGTTAGTTTTTTTTTCTTATTTTTTTCTTATTTTCTTTATTTACATTTCAAATGCTATCCCGAAAGTTCCCTATTCACCCCTGCTTCCCTACCCACCCACTCCCCCTTCCTGGTCCTGGCATTCCCCTGTGCTGGCTCATATAAAGTTTGCAAGACCAAGGGGCCTCTCTTCCCGATGATGGCTGATTAAGCCATCTTCTGCTACATGTGCAGCTAGAGACACGAGCTCAGGCGGTACTGGTTAGTTCATATTGTTGTTCCACCTACAGGGTTGCAGCCCCCTTCAGCTCCTTGGGTACTTTCTCTAGCTCCTCCATTGGGGGCCNTGTGTTCCATCTAATAGCTGACTGTGNGCATCCACTTCTGTGTTTGNCAGGCACTGGCATAGCCTCACAAGAGGCCGCTGTATCAGGGTCGCTTCAGCAGAATTATTCTGGCATGTGCAATAGTATCTGGGTTTGGTGGCTGATGATGGGATGGATCCCCGGATGGGGTAGTCTCTGGATAGTCCATCCTTTCATCTTAGCTCTAAATTTTGTCTCTGTACCTATATCCTTTCATGGGTATTTTGTTCCTTATTCTAAGGAGGAATGAAGTATCCACATGATGGTCTTCCTTCTTGGTTTTCTTGTGTTTTGCAAAATGTATCTTGGGTATTCTAAGTTTCTGGGCTAATATCCACTTATCAGTGAATGCATATCTAGTGACTTCTTTTGTGATTAGGTTACCTCACTAAGGATAATATCCTCCAAATACCTCCATTTGCCCAAGAATTTCATAAATTCATTGTTTTTAATAGCTGAGTAGTACTCCATTGTATAAACGTACCACATTTTCTGTATCCATTCCTCTATTGAGGGACATCCGGGTTCTTTCCAGCTTCTGGCTATTATAAATAAGGCTGCTATGAACATAGTGGAGCATGTGTCCTTATTATCAGTTGGAAGATCTTCTGGGTATATGCCCAGAAGAGTTATTGCTGGATCCACGAAAGTACTATGTCCAGTTTTCTGAGGAACCGTCAGACTGATTTCCAGAGTTGAGACAAGATATCTCCCTGAATCAGGACCTAGCTTTGACCATGCCTTGAAGATGGTAAACCCTGAAAACCTACCTAAAACTTAACATGAAACAAGTTTTGTGTGTGTGTGTGTGTGTGTGTGTGTGTGTGTGTGTATGTATATATATGTATATATTTGTTGTTTACTTGTATTTTTCATATTTTCTATATGAACACTCATTATTTTTGCTAAAGAATTCACTTTTATAACTAAAAAAAAATCAGTCGGGCGTGGTGGCGCACGCCTTTAATCCCAGCACTTGGGAGGCAGAGGCAGGCGGATTTCTGAGTTCGAGGCTAGCCTGGTCTACAAAGTGAGCTCCAGGACAGCCAGGGCTGTACAGAGAAACCCTGTCTCAAAAAACCAAAAAAAAAATCTTCAAAGCAAAAGAATAAACAACTATTTTGGCCACTAGGGGAGGAGGTTACATAAATTACTCCCGGAAAACACCTGCTTTGTCCAACCAGTCGCTTATCCGGAAATGCCCAACTTCACACTTGTGTACTCGCCTTATGTCCCATAACTCCTTTCCCGCAGCGCTATGCTGTAAAATTTGATCACTTCGGCTACCGTTGCATCCCTGGGTTTTGGCAAGGCGGAGCCCTGGAGTAAAACCTGAGTTAGGTGTTGTGAGATGCGGCCGGCCCTTGTGGTTGGGAGCCAGAGCTGTGGGGAGGACTGACTGAGGAAGGCTGAAGCTGAGATGGACCTGCGAGGCTTTGCTGGTGGGAGGTTGAGTATATTTATTTATTTTGGAATATATATATATATATATATATATATATATATATATATATATATATATGCTTGTAACAACAATTAATGACAAAAAGAGGGCATGAATTTTAAAGGAGATTAAGGACAGGTACATGGGAGGGTTTGGTGGGAGAGAAGAGACAGGGAAACATGTAATTCATAATTATGTAATTACAATATCAAAAATAGTATTAAAAGCGACTACATATTTTTAGATGTAAAGATTATCCTACTAGAAATGACTTTTCTTGATATACCTATTTAGTGAAAAGGTCTACCACATCAGAGAGACCTGTATTCAGTCTAGCATATTATCTCCAGCTAGTCTGTCCTTGTGTGTTGCCTTCAGAAGAGATGAGCCAATCTTCTTGCAACCTCACATCTACTCATTTCTGCCCGTCTGTCTTTCTTCCAGCTGATGACCCCTGTTGAGCAAAAGGCATTCTTTCATTTATTTGTTTACAATGCACAAATTCTTGAGATTCTCTGATATGCTTCCAATCATGGATATATTCTGTTCTTGACTATTAACTTTTTAGGTGATTTATTCATTATTTGAAGTAGACTTTGAAGCCAAGCTCAAATTTTGGTAGGTGCGAATTGAGTACATTTCATTATGAAGAACTGTGAAATTAATAAAAAGCCTTTGTTGAAAAGATGAAAGAAGAAAAGTCAGTATAGAGCAACATCAAAGGAGTTTTCAAATGAATGTATGATGTAATCACACAAGATTGATGTTAAACTAATTCTTATCATGATATCAAGCATTCTATAAACTTACCTTGTAAAATGTCCATTGTTGTTTTGAAAATGTCTGTTATATATACATGGGTTTACCCCTCAAATTTAGAGACAATTAAAAATTGTTATACTAATCATTTCTTATTTGGAAATACACACAACCACTAACACTGACAAGACATCATGCAGTTCAGGCTGTGAAATGTTAGTTGAAGGGTCGTAGACATAGACCTGTAAGCAAAAGTTTGAATTATTAGGTTTATCTCATTCAGTAATTCTGATTTTTCATAGAATTAGTTGGTTGCTTGAAAATGACTAATGCTGTACACGCTCATTGCTAAATAGCAAGCAAACTCTAGCCAGAATATATACTTATTTTAATTTGATTCAACTTGGGTAGAACTATTCATGATTATGTTAAAAATAAAAAGCAACTTAAATTCAATTACTTTCATAAAGGACCAACCATGTAAGCATTTAATTGCTCTATGCCAAGTTTGCAGCAAAGTTAGGTTACTTGAATTTGAATACTCAGTATAAATGAACTATTTTGGCATCTGTTAGTTTAGAATGCTTAAATGGCTTCTCTCCCGTGTCTCATATTCACATAGTAACTTTTGTACTTCTGCTTAACCGCAAAATACTTTGCCCTCTAGGTGGGATAACTAGTTCCATAGCTTCCTAATGAAAGGAACATTGTGTTACATGTAACTAATGTCTCCTCTAGATTTACTGTTTTAGGAAAGGGCCAGAAGTGGAAAATATTAAGCATTAGCAACTTACAATGACATCATTCTGTGTTTAATTAAAACGTGTCCTTAATATTTCACCAAGGTGTTCAAACTATACAGCCTTATCTGATTTCATTTCTTTTAACTTAAACTATTTTTAGATTTCATATTTGACACTTAGTTTCTGAAGACTAATAAAAGGTACTTCAAAACATTTAGGAAAATTCAACTCAGAAATACCTTGCGTAAATTTTTTTTTTTTGAGAATTTGTTTATAAGGAAAAATTACATTGTTTCCTATACATCATTTAACAGTGTATATTCAGTGCCACATATATCTATATAGGTCATATGGATAGAAAGGTATATAACACAAGAAGAAAAATGACATAAAATTAAATACATGGCCTATGATGGAACAAAAGCAAAAAAGACATTGAAGCATCAATAGTTCCCATAGGCTTTCTGATCATATTTTTCCATGCAGTTGGTGCCTTTAAGGCAGGATTTCCCTTTTCCCTGTACATGCTGTGCAGTACTTGAAGCAGCAGACTGATGTTCTTAATACAGCATTGTCCTATGGAGAAGAAGCTAGGCTGTATAATAGCAACATCTCATCACTGATATTAGATACAGAAGCCCTGAGCAGATAATATATACGAGCAAACAAAACATGAATGAAAAAACACAAATTCACCTTATAAAAAGCATTTCAATGTTATCTCTCAATAGGTTATTTACTAAAATCTAAAAGTGGCCATCAGAATAATAAAGTGGCCTCATTGATTACAATGGGATATATAGATATTATTTTGTTTTGCATATTGTTTTTTGTTTTTTTCTTTTGAGACAGGGTCTCTATGTAGCTCTGGCTGTTCTGGAACTCACTATGTAGATCAGGCTAGCGTCAAACTCAGGGGTCTACCTGCATCTGCATGCCAAGTGCTGGGCTTAAGTGTTTTAGCCAAGCCCTAGCTCATGTGAACGTAAGATATTAGTGTTGGAAGAGATATATGGATTCATCTCTAATAAGGAAACAGTTATTTCTTAAATAGACGATGGTACTGATAACTCTAAGTTGAGCCTTATCATTCTGTCAAATAGAGTCAAACGGTCAGTAAGCAAGTTGGTCTATTCATTGGTCTATTCATTCACTGAGACCCTTGACTATAGCATATGTTGGTAAGTGGGCAACCTATAATCAGGGCAAATAAAAGGACTGCTGGTGTCGAAACTTTTAGGAGGTGAGAGATCGCTATACTCCTCCTTGTCAGCAGTCATTTTCGCCTAGTTGGACTGACTCTTGATAACTGCACTTGTTATCAAGATGTGCCTGGGATGATTTTAGGGAGTAGCCAATGATTTTCACAGGTTCAGAAAAATATTGAAAGATCTAAATTTCACAAATAAGATTGAAGGTCATGAGAATTGGATAGAAGAGAGACTGATGGAATCATGGATTTGAATAAGGAGCTAGGCATTGTTAAATAACTCATTTGAAGATGGGCAAAGTCACGACATAAAGATGGCTGGTAGGCCAAGTTCACAATTATAGAACGAATATATACACATCAGAGATAGAGAAATAAATTCCTCCTTTAAGATACATATCTATTATATAGTTAAATTGCAATAGTGTATGTGTGTGTGTGTCTATCTCTTGTGTTTATTCACTGAGGGGGCCTGGAATTAATGACACTTAAATAGTAATACCTTTTATCCACTAAATGCCAATCTTATTAAAAAAAGAATTAAGGATCCTTGTAGAAGTGTTCTGACTGAAACATAGAAAACATAAGATGAACCTTAGATACTGATGTGCAAATGAAGGAAGGATGGAAGGAAGGAGGAAAACAGGTAGGAATACCAATAAGAGACTAAGAGGTGGAGGGGAGGATGGGAAAAATATATAAGATTGATGTAATGTCATATATAATGACATGCATATATAAACGCATACATACATACATACATATGTACTATATATGTATGTACTACTGGGATCACATTGGATTTTAGGAGTAGTCACTAGCCAATGGATTTCTCTTCTGTATTTATTTAAGAACTGAGAGTATGGTGCTGAGCAATTTAAAGTTGGTTTAAATGAGTAGACAAACATAGGCCAAGGAAGGGGAAATATATTAGGAAATAATATTATAAGATATTGTTCAAACTAAATTCATGGAAATCATCTGATGTTAATAAAGATTTTGATTGACATAAAATGCTAGGTTCTCTAAATTTCATAGCCTCATAGACAACTGTCAAGGCTGTATTTCTCTGTCTGCTCCATGGTGTTATAATTATTTCATTAGCCTAGGAGGTAAGTTTATTAATCTTTGAAATTCCATCACTGATTAGCCTGATCCCTTTCCACATCTCTCAATCACCATCCATGGAAATAGCTCCTTTGTTTACACACATTTGGCACAATTCCCACCTCCTAATTTGATCACCTGCACCTGGAAAAACTGGTAATTTCATTTGACAATTCAGGTGCCCTCATTAAGGAACAAAGCATTACATAAATGCTACTGAACAAATTTGAATTGTTCTCACTTTACGCACCTCACTTTCCGATACACAGAATGTTCTGTGAAAAGCACAACAGAATCCTATCTTTTGGCTGAGACTAGAAATACTCCATTCTGTCTAGAGGAAAACACTGTAACTGGAATGAGCTGGCAATGTTCTTTCCATTTTTGGCATGATTCAACATGAGGAACAACCTCTGCCACAAAGTGGCTGGCATGGGTTCTGTGTTAAAAGAGACAGCTGGATTATGGACCTTTAAACACAAGCATCGGTTTTCACAAATGTGAAATGAATCGGTTCTTAAGTAAGAACTTTCATCATTGAAATATAATTTTGAGAATGATTTGTATGTTGTATGCAGCAACACTTAAGGACTTATTATGGACTTATGGTCTGTACTTTATGCTGTGAATTTCCATGGTTTGTTTTGACATGTTTTAAAACACAGGTGTTTCCCCTGCAAGGTGTATGCATATCTGTAGTTCTGACTTATCTCCATTTATAGATACAGGGTTGCTCTAGTCCAAGCGGATAAAAGCCGGTGAATTAGATTGTTCAAAATTTAATCAATTGCAATATAACCCAAATCTATGCCTTCCTCTTGTATCTCTTTGTAATTAAGGAGTGGGGGAATCTATAAGGCAGGAAATCACTGCCTATCTGTAATTTTTTTCTGCTGACTCTTAGCTTCAAGATGTAGTTGCCAAGTGCTATTGGTTGTGTATCTAGTGTTTAGTAATCTCTTAATCTGAGCTTTGCTGTCCATTCCGGCAGTCCCTGTTTTTACTGTGGACTATGGCTTCAGATTCTCTCCATTCTCTGCATCCCTTGCCTCTCCTCTTCCTCGTCCTTATTCTCCTCACCTCTTCCCCTCACTTTTCTTCTTCCTTTTTACTTCCTCCTCTCCCACCCAGCCTTTTGTTTTGTCACTCTTCTCAGCTCAGATAGCACATAATTAACATTTTTACTAATCCTCACATCATATCTGATGGCTCACTACTATCTAGTGAGTAAATTTAGTCAACAAAATACCTCCAAATTAGGACAAACCATCTTGACTCATATTTACCACAAACATCTGCTTCTCTGGTATTCCAGACACTTTTACATCTTGCTGATACATTTTGAAAATATCATCTTGGTTTTGCCATTTTTAGCAAATATATATTCTCTGTCATTTTCTAGATAACCCTTCTATCTCACTTCCCTATTTGATTAGAATTTATTTCCATCTGCTCCTCCTATTTTAGCCCGTGCCTCCATGGAAATTCCTCCCAAATTTTATACCATCAGCTGAGTAACTTTTAGGAAATTTAAACCTACATACCAACCACCTACTACTAAACATGTATTCTTGGACAATAAATCCAACTTATCATCCTGTCATTCATTTTGTATGTCCCTTTATGTCCAATTGCCATGCTATAACAAATAAAACTCAAATAATATAGTGGTGTGTGGGAGTTTTAACACCTTTAGCTTGATCTACCCAATTGCCACTAGTAGAGTAAGAAAGGATATGGTATTAAAAAAAATGTAGGATTTGTTGTTTGAAAAGGACATCTCATAAAAAGACTATAAAAATGACAGAATAGACAAAAAGCACTTTAAAATCTTTAGATCTTTTATGTGAACAAGAAAATTATCACTCAAATAGAAATGCAAAGTAACTAAATCCTAAACTGCTTTTCTATCCCCTTTGTTACTGTTTCTTTTTTTGATGTATGTAGTACACATGTGTGTATACACACTTTTGTATTTGTGTGGTCACCCATGCTTGTATGCCCGTGCATTCATGTAGAGGTTAGTGTTGGAAATGATCAGTTGCTCTTCCACTCATCAGTTTAGGTGGTGTCTCTCAATCAAACTCAGGACTCACAAATATGGCATGGCTTTCCTGGCATATTTTCTGGGGATCCCCTGACTCCGTCAGATTACAGGGAGTTACCAAGCCCATCTGTAATATATGTGGATTTCTGGGACAAGTCCTCAGTATAATGCTTGAATGGCAATTGCTTAACTATTGAGAAATCTCCCCAACCTCCCTCTTCTCCCATTTCCTAGTCTTCCTATTTTGCGTGTAAATGATATGTTGAAAACATTACTACATCTAGCATCTCTAAGTTTATGCTAGATATAATTTTAGTATGGTCTTTATAATGTGATAAAACACACATTATGACCTCATGATACACTGGAGCACAAACACTTGTTGTGAACCGAACACAGTAAAAAAAAAAAAAAAAAAGCAAGCTTGAGGTTTCATTTTCTTATAACTTTATATACAAGAATGAACTAATGTCACTGCTGGAGTTAACATAAGAAAAGTGATTTGAGTCATTGCCATTGAACAAAATCCTTAATTTACTCCTGTCCTATTTGCTGTGATAAATTTGTCAGATTGAATGTAGTTTTAGTTGGCTTACTGTCTCAAATTATATTTTCTTTTTTTTTTTGTTTGTTTTTTGTTTTTTGAGACAGGGTTTCTCTGTGTAGCCCTGGCTGTCCTGGAACTCACTCTGTAGACCAGGCTGGCCTCGAACTCAGAAATCCACTTGCCTCTGCCTCCCAAGTGCTGGGATTAAACGCGTGTGCCACCAAAGCCGGGCTCAAATTATATTTTCTAGTTTTTTTTTTTTTTTTTTTTTTTTTTTTTTTTTTTTTTTTTTTTTTTTTTTTTACTACATTCATGATGCATGATGTTAGGATGCTTTAAGTTTCAAGTACCTCAAACCGGACTCAGTTGTTTAACAATGAGTATATTAAGACACCCATTTTACACGGGTAGGAATGATCTAGTTTCTTGACATTCCTTGGCCCTCCAAATCTTGATTCATCTACTTGGACTTTTAAGTTGGTTACTTAAGAACTGCTCAGTGGCTTCAGGCATAAGATGTCCAAGACAGACAGAGTATTTCTTTCATACAGCTGTGTTTTGACTTTATTGCAAAAACTAATCATTTCCTTGTCTTTTGTTTATACTGGACAGTACAGCGCATACCTCTGGCAAGTCAGTCATTGGCTAGAAAAAGGTAATACCTAATTGGCTTAGCCTAATCAATATTCTCCATTTTAGTGTTTCTCTTTGCACATGTTAATTGGAAAGTGAGCTGCAGGATTCAATGGTGGCTTTGTCATCAACAAAGAAAGCAGTGCCTACGGGTAGGCAGTCTGCTGTTCCGATAGTCATCAAACATGTTCATTCACAAGACCTTGCTAATGAGCCTACAAGTCTTCAGTGCAGGGAAGAAAACCCACACTAAATGTTACAAATGAATCTAGGTATTAAATGCCTTTTCTGGACATTTATAGGAAACATTTATAGAAGGGTACTCAGTAAACATCTGAGTAACTAAAGAACAGAAGAGATGTTCTAGGGGACTACAATTGTACTCTTTAAAGTTTTATTTTTCTACCTGTCAGACTTTTTACAATGAGACTGTGTCATTAGTCTTGTAAATTGGAAACAATGATTATAGTGTTCCTTAGCTGTATATTAAAATATAAAAGCTCCTGGATTAAAATATTCTTCCTGCAATTAAAAAGTCAGAATGAAGTGTAATGGCAGAGAGCATTCTGTTAGTCAGTCAGCCAAGAAAGCAATTTCTTGAGGTGTAGGAGGGTGATTATTAAATACAATGGAGAGAGAGAGAGAGGGTACTTAAAAAATATTAAAGGATTTATACCAGTGTAAGCCATCAAGCCACTTTAAAACCAGCCATTTCTGGGCCTATTAGTTCTTTGCCAACCAGTATGTAGCCACCAGCCACATAGACCCATTGAACACTTGAAGTCTAGCTAGTTGACGTCAGATGTGCTAGCACTATAAGAAACACACTCAATTTCAATACACTAAAATATGCCTTGAAGCAATACTCTGGATATAGTTGGCTTCTCTAATACCAGATTAAAATTATATTTGTCTGCTCCAATGTATTTATTTACTTAATACTTATTTATTCATTTATTTTCGTTCCTAAAGATGTGAAAAGTACACAAATGACTCACCCTATATCTGTGTCATAGTCCAGGGGTTCTTAACCTTCCTCATGCTGCAACCCTTTAATACAGTATCGCATGTTATAGTGACCCCCAACCAAAAAAGCATTTAATTGCTACATTATAACCGTAATTTGGCTACTGTTATGAAACATAAATATCTGATAGGTAGGACATCTGATATGTGACCCCAAAAGGGGTTGTGACCCACAGGTGGACAAATGCTGGTCCAGAAGTTACATGATGTGACTGCATAAACTTTCAGGTTGTGGGGTTGACTGGCCTCATGTTAACATTGGTAGCAATAGCTAGATCTCTTGGGAGCAACATCCATTTTAATAGCACAGATAAACAGAATCTAGATGGATGTGATCTATATAGAAACAAGATAAGTAATCCCAGGTAGGGAAGAAACACTTTAAAGACACAAGAAAGAATGACTTTTTAAAATCAGAATAAAGGAATGCTATTAAGAATGCTGTGAAATTCTATCAATCAGATAAACTTCTGGGCGTGATAATAAAGATGGATACAAATGCAATTAATTTAAATAAATGGTAATTGAATGAGTCAATGTTTTATACTCCACTGCACTTGATTCTGACCTAATGATGACATTGCGATTAGCAGCGCAGGAAATTTCTACCTCTTTTCAGTACAAGAATTGTAAGTTTACTGCGACCCCATGCTTAAAAGAAAAAAGAAAGGCACTTTCACTGGGAATCTCTAATAATATAAAACTTGAGTCTCAGGGGCTTACTAGTCCTCATGAGAGACATCTGGTGAGCAGAATTCTAGGACAGAAGGATGCCCTGGGAACCTCAGGAAGTAGCTGTAGGAATTTCAGAATAAGCTGTTGACAGAAGCAATATTTTGAATACACTAGGCTGTTCAGATATATTTCTAAAATTATATGATTATTACTTATTTACTCATTTGTTTATTTTAGCTCTGAAAAGATGTGAAGATATATATGTGACTCATCCTATGGCTTCGCAGCTAAGATTTTTACGCTCTCCCTCTTATCAGTATCCTCTTCAGAAACTTTTCAGATAATCACATCCAAAGCAAACATAGACTTCAGTTTAGAAATGGAGGGATATGCTTTGCAGTGCTCAGGAATGAGGGACACTGAATATTCAGTGTATACATTCAGGACTCTAATTATATGAGCATCTCCTTCTTTAAGACCCTCTGAGACCAACTGATAGTTCCACCTTCCCAACCCTCCCCACCCCAAATTTTCTGACTGAATTTGAATATCAGCTTCTTAATACCCATTTGCCTAGTGTCCTAGTTTACTCCTGTTACTATGATAAAAATCTTAACCAAAAGCTATTTGGGGAAGAAAACATTTATTTTGTTTACACTTATGTTTTTTCATAGTCTATCACTGAGGGAAGACAGGGCAGTAACTCCAGGTAGGAATCTGGAGGCAAAGACCATGAGGGAACGTTGCTTGTGGTCTTGTTCCTCATGGCTTGTTGAGCTTCTTATTTTATGCAATCTAGGATCAGCTGTCCCCAAGTGTGTGAACCTTCTCATATCAATTACCAATCAAGGAAATGCCTTGCAGACATGCCCACAGTCCAATCTGATGGGCGCAATTTTTCCATTGAAGTTTTCTATTCCCAACTGACACTCCTGTGTGTCCGATTTGGCAAATAAATCAGCTTCAAACCCAGGAAATCAATTCATAAATTCTTTTTCAACTTATAAATGATTTTAATATTTTACACATTTTGAATTTTCCAGATTTTGATTCTTATAAATAAAAATATTAAAATTTCAACACTAACCATAACAAAGTATACACAAAGCTTTTGGTACAAATAGTGTCAATTTTCTACCAAATTGACATCAACTCCATACAAGAAATCACACGAATGCAGTGAGTTCTTAAATATATACATTTCATGAAAATGTAGATGCTATTGACTGGGGATTTTATAGGATTTCTTGCTTAGATGAAAGTATTTATAACATGATTACATATATTTTAAAAACGAGTTATTTATTTTTAATTTATGTGTACATATTGGATGTATTTAGTCTACATGTGAGTTTACTACCTATGGAAATGCAAAGAGGGCATCAGAGCCCCTGGCACTGTGTTACTACTCATGGTTGTGAGGTGCCATGTGGGTGCTGGGAATTAAACCACACTCCTGTAAATGCAGCTAGTGCTCTTAACCAGTGCTGGGGTGTATATCTTGATTCTGAAATTCACCTTGACTCCTCTCATGCAAAAACTATTTACTAATAATCAGATAATAAGATACTTTCAAACATTTATATGAATATATAAGATACAGAAATGAGTATTTTTTATAATTTTCTACATGCAATAAATACATGTATATGTAGATATTTATACTTGCATATATGTATTAATGCCACCAGATAACTATATGTTTTTAGACAAATTTAGTGCCTTTTAGATGCCTTTTCATTTTCTGCACTTTTCCCTAAATTTTATCACATTATATAATAATATATTATTTATGAACTTGATTTTTAATAAGCAATGTGTCTAAGGTCATTTCATTTGAACACATATATATCTATATCATTCTATGAAAAGTTACTTAGGTTTACTTTGTATGTATAAGTATTTAAAATATATTTCCACACAGTCTGAGGGAAGCCACTCGGGTTATTTATGAATGAATAAACTATATTTTTACTCACGCTATTAGGCATTTCTGCATTTAAGAGGTTGATGTCTATTTTCTTCTACACTTACAAATAAGGCAACAATTCCCAGCAAACATCAACCCAGATCAGTCAGAAAGTGTCACTCTGGCGGCATCAGACTATACTTGGCAACCTTTCATTTCTGTCAACTGGATTAGAGCAAATTATATTGAATGCAGGATGTAAGAAAGGATAGCTTTCCAAACTGCATAAATAGCTGTGATAACTATTTACAATTCACGAAAATTAATCTCAAGATTCACTAGATATTCCGAAATACAGGCTGTGCTTGTTAGAATAATGGAATCACAATGTCTAAATGACTGCCTCAGAATTTCAGCTTCACTTTATAATGCACGTATACACTGGACTAACAACCACCTTTCTGCTTGTCTGGAAAAAAAAACATATCTAAAAATATTGGAAGAATGGATTCCCTTAATTCCCTCTGATACCTATAAGAACCTGTACGGCTGAAACATTCCAGTAGCACAAGGTGGAGACATTTGTGTCCATGTCATTGCTAGTCACTGTTCACCATGGCCCCAATCTCTGTCTTTTTTTTTTTTTTTTTTTTTGCGTGACACCAGTCAAGTGTGAGACTGAAGGCAAATTTGATTTTCCCAATCCACTTTTTATACCATTTTAATTACATGCAAGTATTTTGGGTGAGCAGTACAATAAGGAACTAACAAAGTAGTAAGAGAAGTCCTGTGATTACTCCCATGACAGTCGTTTAAAAGGGTTTGCCATAATGGCCAAAATACTTGAGCCCACTTCCTTGTCCAAGCCCAAAATCTTACCTGAAGCCTAGTTCTTCTGTTCCACCCTAAGACTAAGATTCCTGCCTTACCTTACTTCCCTATTACAGCCTAAAGTTAGGTTCTTGCCAAAACTTACTTCCTTATTATGCCCTAATGTCAGATTCCTGCCTGAGCTTACTTCCTTGTCATGGCCAATGTCAGATTCCTGTCTGAAGCCCATTTCCTTGTCCTTGGCCGATGTCAGACTCCTGCCAAGCAATACCTCAGAAGGCTTTCCACATCTCCCCCCTTTTAATTTAATAAATAAGACCGAGCCTGTCTTAGGTTGTTCTGACAAGAATGCCTTCCTTACCCATCCTCAAGACATGTACAACTTGTTTGTGTTAAGTGAATAAACATGGTCTTTAGTATTATGAACAAACATGGCCTGTTAGTATTAAGAACAAGCATGGCCTTTTGGCATATGTCTCTGTCTTAGGTTGGCAACAATCTCTGTCCTTAATTCAGCTAGTTTTATAAGCCCCAGCAGTTTCTTCTGGTAGGGGATAGCAATCACATCAAACATACAATGTTTTAGACATATTTGATACATTTCACAGAAATATTGCTATTTACCAAATAATAAGCAACAGTTACACTCCTATATTCCATAAACTGTCATTCCAGGTCTGCAGATTTATTGCACATGGTTCTCATCCAGTAATTCAGTTGGACTTTTATTCTCTTCAAATATTATTATATTCGTAATGAATAAATGAAAAATTAAAATTTTAATTTTCAGGAGGGATTGCTAAGAAATTCATAATATATTTCCTCAAAGCCTAAAGTTACATAAAATTATATTAAATTGAAAGGATCTTTGAACATAGGTAGTGTGTTTGCAGGAAGGTTTGGCATACAATTAAAGGCATGCTTGGACTGTTGACATCTGCTTCTTGTGATGTACAAAAGGTAGTTTCTGCTTGTTATTTTCAGAAGGAATAAAAGAGAGAAAATAATTTCTAAGAGCATAATCATATCTAATCATTTTCATATAGACGTCCATTCTAACCCAGGTTTTAAGGGCTTCAGGATACGATGTAATGATGCAGATGTTCCAGGAAATACAACCTTGAAAGCCTCCAGCATTGAAAGAAATAAGGAAACTGGGCATTTGTCATTTGCTTTCCTTTCTCTCTCTTCTTGAATCTCTGACCCTTTAACTTGAATATAGCAATTTCAGAGCTCAAGGAAGCCTGGACTCTGTATTTATGTTGTTGACTATAGAGATGACTTCCTTTGCTGGAGCATGGTGGGTAATGACAGGCCGTACAAAGAAAACGGAAACCTGTAGATTTTATTATAATGTTTAGAGGGAGATAAGTTTACTTAAAACAATCTCTATTACAGCCCTTTCTTTTGCTTGCCCTTTGTGTGCAGAGGAAGGGCAGTACTGATTAAAATAGCATGCCAAACCTCTTGGGTTGCTTTAAAATGATATAAACCTGAAATATTACGTTAACATCACAAACAGAATGGACATTCAGCATTCTCAAAACCTGAGGTTTTAAGGTCCCAGACTCATCTGACATCTGATGAAAGAATGTAGATTCTCTTCAGAAAGAGAGACCTTAGGATATAAATGTAACATTTGCCAAGCAGGCAGTGATTGCTTCAGAACCGGCGGGTGTCCTTCCAAGTCTACTCTTAGCATGATAACTTCTAATCTGGGTCAAAGTCAGAGATAAGATGATCCAATAAGATAGGTTTGAGGACACAGGAAATAAATATAAATTACCTCTACAATGTAATGTGTCTATTTGAATAAATATGTATAATAATACATTTGCCTTTCTAATGTATGTAAATTGTGATCAGGTAATCTAGCCCCTGCCTCTCAATTTCACAGAAATCCTTATTCCTTATAAGAGTATTATAGGATGGAATTTAAGGTGATGTCACCCTGGATGTACTTATTTACATTTACAAATATTCTTCCCCAGTAATGTGCCTTCATGTGCTCTAGTATATGAAAAATGTGTTAGGGGAGGAATGTCATTTAACACATTATGATTACCATTTATGGATCAATTGCTAGGAGCAGGGCATTGACCATATAATTTCTCTCTGTATTTTTAAAATCCTCTTATAGAGTTTTTGCTGGCCCTGTGTTCATAACTGCTTGAAAATGAAGAAATCTCAAAGTAAAACAGACATCCCCTAGAAGATCATCATTTATTGAACTAGAACACATATCAACATAATTACCAGGAAAAAGTATATATGTGCCCTTAACATATATTAACTACCCTATACTGTGACATATTTAGATGGTTCAGTGGTTTAAAAGAAGATAAATGCTAGATGTATCATCATGGACTGTGTATTGCAATGGGACAAAGAAGCTACAAAGAAAAGACATACGGAATGAAAGGTAGTTCTGGATAGTACAGTGGAAGCTATAAAGGATTTGTGAAGAACCTTGTGTAATTGTGAGCATTAGAGAAGATCACTCTGTGAGTGGAGCATTACAGCAGAGATATAAACAAAGAAAGAGACTTATCTAAGAGAAGAGGGTGAGAAATGATCAGTGCAGAATAAAGGAACATTGTGCCCATGTGGCCCAGTTCCAGAAACTATTCAACATTTGTAGAGAATTAAAAACAATGTTCAGTTTAGGGACATCAGATAATGTGAGGGAAGTCTTGCATTAGATCAGGAGTGAGGATTATTCTCAGGTATACTGGAAATATCACTTAGTTCTTTCTGTAAACAATATGGTTGCTGGTTTATGAAGAGTGGATGGGAGGGTGGCCAGATTGGAGGAAGAAGAACAAAAAGAGAGATTATGAGAAGTTGAGTGTATTTCAGCAGCCTAACTTCACATAAATCATGCCCTGACACTGATCTGGAAGAGTGCATTATATATTAAACTATAGGAACTAATAACTGTGGTTTCTTTGGGAATGCACAGATAATATGATATCACACATAAGAGAGTCCAAATTTTTTTACCAAAGAACTTCTACAGCTGATAAACATCTTCACCAATGTGGCTGGAAAGATTAACTAAAAAAATAAAAAATAAAATAAAATTAAAAAATATATATTAAGCAAACAACAACCTTCACAATAGCCACAAATAATGTAAAATCTTGCAGTAACTCTAGCCAAGCAAGTGAAAGACTTGTATGAGAATAACTTCAAGTTTTTGAAGAGAGAAACTGAAGAAGATATCAGAAGTTGGAAAGATCTCCCACATTCATTGATCGGTAGGATCAACACTTTAAAAATGGCCATCTTATCAAAAGCAATCTACAGATTCAGTGAAATTCCCATCCAAATGCCAACACAATTCTTTACAGAACTTGAAAGGACATTTGATATGGACAACTTTATGTGGGAAAACAAAAACCCAGGATAGCTAAAACAACCCTGTATAACAAAGGTCCCGCTGGGGATGCCACCATCCCTGATTTTAAGCATTATCGTAAAGGTGTAGTAATAAAAACCACATGGTATTGTAATAAAAACAGACTGGTTGATCAATCCACACACCTACAGACACCTAATTTTTAATAAAGGAGCCAGAAATATACAATGAAAACAAGAAAAAAATCTTCGACAAATGCTATTGGTCTAACTGGGTGGAAGAAAATAAATAGATTCATGTTTATCAGCCTGGGGAAAACTCAAATCCAAATGGGTAAAATCAGATACAATGTGTTGCAGCTATGTTGGAGTGTTTAGGGCCTGCTGTGGTAAAACAGGTGGGATCTAGTGGAGACATATTGTCCTGGTTGCTATTGTGTTCTTAAGCTGGTGCCTAGGCATCTGGGCTTGATGTAATTATAAGTCTGGATGATGATTTCTGCATTTTTGTCTTTCTTGGGGAGTTGTTTTGTTCCTTGGTTTCTGTTTCCTCTGAACTTTCAGGAAGTCAGTTTGTTGTCCACTCCACGTTTTATTTAGTAGCCTTCTTGGCTGGTGTGTTCTCAGTGAATGCCTGCTTGTATCACAGTGCTAGGGGCTAGAATGAGGGATTTGGTCTAGGAGAACAGTGAGAACAGAGAACGTAGAGGACAGGCTACCTTGACATTTAATGGGAGTGGTCTGTGGTTAAGGAGGGGATGTTTTTGAGTTTTGGACTGAAACACATTGAGTAGTGTGTGTGTGTGTGTGTGTGTGTGTGTGTGTGTGTGTGTGTGTGTAGTCCCAGAGAGAGATATAGGAGACATAGACAGGGGATGGGGAAGGAAGCCACATCTGGTGATTTGTTGCAGAGTTTGGGAGAAGACTAAGGGATTGGGTGTAGAAAAACAGACTGTAAAGGTCTGTGGGCAGCCCACCTGGTATTCTGATTGGTGTGACCTGTTGTTGAGAAGGGGCATCTGATTGAGTTGGTGGTTAGAATACAGGGGCAGAGTGCAGGGAGGGAGTTTAGTAGGATATATAGTCTGTGAGATTCATAGGATACATGAGCAGGAGGAAGGGACACTGCAGCTGGTTTTCTGTTGCAGAACTAGGGACAAAGCTGAAAAATTAGGCCTAGGGGAACAGAAAGAGTGGATCAGGTCCATGGGCAGCTAACTTGCTTTTCTTGCAGGCATTGCCTGTGTCACAAATAGAGTTCTTAAGTTGGTTTTAGAACAAAAATCAGAGTTAGGAAACTCCATGAGCCTACATCCTAGTGCGTCTTTTTGTACATATTAATTGGGAAGCCTCAACAATATGAATAAAACCCTTTATCTTTATAATTTCCTAATCTACAGTTCAAGCTCCCTTCCTAATCTGCTTGTCCTAACACAAGTGCCTTTGCATTAGTACCCACACAAGCGTTCAGACAAAAAGAAGACGATACATTGTATCTCTTCACTTAGCTCTTCTTAGAGTATTCAGGGGATTTCACCTAGTACCAGTAAGCTAGCAAAATTTCTTTTCTGTCTCGTAGTCTAACATGCCAAAATTTGGGTGAGTCAATGAAAATGAATGGCACTGACAAGACAGTCACAAGTAGGCATTTGACTGCAGAGCTTGAGGTGCAATGCAATGACTCAGTGAACATGGGGAGGGACAGGACAGCGTGCATGTGGCCAATGGAATGCAGCTCCTGGCACCTGACTCAGAATAGCTCCTCATCCCTCTTGTGCATTCATTCTTTGGTTTCAGGCCTAGCACTGCTTTTTGTCTATTGGAGATGAGCCATTTTTCCATATCGACAAACACATGGAATTCCAAAGATTATAGTTGAAGGTTTTAAAAAATCACACGAGCAGTATGTAGCCTTGCAAATGAGCTAAGACCATATAAATATTGCATATAGGAACTATTGGCTTAATTAAATAGTAATAAATGTTTAATCATATTCTAATGTCAAGATCAGAGAAATTATTATTTTGCAATTAATTTAGAATTAATTAATTTCTATATTAATATAGTATGTCAGAAAAGGAAGTCATCAAAAGGAAAGGGTAATTTTCTTATTAATGTAAACTGTACAATACACATTGAAACTAAAATTAAGATATCTTATTTTATGTTACTTATTTTCCAATATTGGTGTATATTCATATGTATAGTTATATGTAAAATGTGAGAAATATTTAGTTTAATTCTATGGAAAGATGAAAATTTATTTAACATTTATTTCAAGAGAAAGGTTAGCACACTTATCATTATAAGATAACCCTGCTGCTACCCAAATTTACCCTGACAATGAAAGCACAACTCAGTTACTATGAATTCATGCTGTGCGCCTAGACGGGGCAGAGCTACCACTACACTACCATCTTCGCCATCTCTGAGAGCCCTTCAAACTTGCGGTTTCTCCAGGACACGTGCTCCTCCTCCATCACCCACTCTCTCCCTTTCTCTTCTTCCTCTCTCCCAACTTTCAGTTCCACCTTCTCTTTATGTGCCCAATCACTGGCTCTAGCCTTCGTTTTACAAATTAAGGTGGGAAGGAGGTTTACAGGAAATCACCTGAGTGCTGACTCATTCCTTGTTCGTAGCCCCTCCCAGGAGAATGGAATTAGCATCAAATTACAAATAGCCCCAGAGCTATCTGCAACATAACCCTGTTTTTTTTTTTTTTTTCTAATATCATCTGATGAAGTAGAATTCTTATCACTGAAAGATGTGTTTTAATGTTGTTTTGGTGTATGCTGCTGGCAAGATTTAGTAGAATTGACATATTATATCCAGAAGAAACCATTGGTTCTCAGAACTCATCCACATGAAAGCAAGCAGAAGTGGCTGTAATTTGCATCTAAGGTATTATGCTTCCAAATCCATCTCTAAAACCACAGACTTTATTAGTTTATTAATTTGTATCTACTGATTTTTATTATTTATGTCTATAATCTTATTTAGATGCCTGATTTTAGCCAATTGTTTCAAATTAAACTTTACTGTTATTTTTGGTTTCTGTTTTTTATCCTTTAGAATTTGAAAAGGATACTTGCATTTATGATTGAAAACAGAACCACTATTCTCTGTACTCCTTACTCCTGGGCCACTAAGGGTTCCTTAGGAAGTAATAACTCCTCATCAGACTTCCTTTTAACAAGTCAGCATTCTTTCGATTTGAATTCTCTTCCTTTTTTTTTCCCCCCAGCACATTAAGAATAATGATATTGGTAATTTTGTAGCTAACTTAATTACTTTCCACTTTGAAATGATGATAAGATTTCCTATTACTGAGAAAGTCCTCCAACCATTGCCATTAATAAGCATTATGGACAAAGCTTGTGAATGAAATAGAAGCATGCCAACTCATTCATGTCCACACACACACTGAAGCAGATGATGTTACACGGAGTTTCAGAGCACAGCCTGAGCTTTCTACTCCAGTAGCAGCATGATGGCTAGTCCATCTCAAGCTCATTGCTTGCAGGGATATGAAGAAGTAGTATCATTTTTAAAGCTTATTTGCACTTAAGGATGTTAATTATCCTTACAGATTTTCATGCTGAAAAGGACAGCGTTCACTAAATTAAAAACGCTCATGACAGTGATTTGAAAAAAAAATTAAAATGTTAATTTAATTAAATAAACAATTATACTATGGATAAAAAACAACCAAAATAAGATATTTGTAGTTAAAACTCAGATGTCTGTATGGATAAGATATGTCCTTTAAGTGGGAAAATTGTGATCGATTTACCTTGCTATTCTTGTGACACAGAACTTTAAATTACAAGAAGACTATTTCTGGACACTTGGAAGTAAAATGGTCACCTGAACTGCAGTTAACAAATACAGTGAACCACTAACTAGAAAAATAAAAATAAATTGGAGAAATAAATATTTCTTATCCAGTTATTGCTCCCTACTTCAGTTTATTGTTCCTTGTATCACTTAGCTTTTGTTCTTATAAAGTGCCCCCTCTTCCGAATGTACTGACTGAAAACACTTGCCTTTTGCATTTGGGGTTCATGATTCTGTGTTTGGGATGAGTGATGCATTTGTTTGATGATAGCTCGCTGGTCTTTGTTGGCCTTCCTCGGGTGTCTAGTCAGCTGCAGTGTTGGCTGGTGTTGGACCCAGAATGGCTTGAAGCATGCCTGGCTATTATTGCTTTTCTGTGGATTCTTAGTTGGTCTCTGAGTTGCTTCAAATCTGAACAGAGCAATGGGTTCTGTACCAGATTAATGCAGGATTGCATTCAAAGTGGTCACTAAAGATTAGCTCAAAGAGAGAGAGCACGAGAGAGCGAGAGCGAGAGCGAGAGAGCGAGAGGGCGAGAGAGAGAGAGAGAGAGAGAGAGAGAGAGAGAGAGAGAGAGAGAGAGAGAGTACAGGCATACTCTTGTGAAGGCTCTGCTTGTACAGTCTGTTTTTCTNCAGATTAATGCAGGATTGCATTCAAAGTGGTCACTAAAGATTAGCTCAAAGAGAGAGAGCACGAGAGAGCGAGAGCGAGAGCGAGAGAGCGAGAGAGAGAGAGAGAGAGAGAGAGAGAGAGAGAGAGAGAGAGAGAGAGAGAGAGAGAACATACAGGCATATGCTTGTGAAGGCTCTGCTTGTACAGTCTGTTTTTCTTGAATTTGCCTAAAAGTACACATGATTAAGCTTATGTTTATGTGAATAAACATGTCCCTAGGTTCATATGCCAGACAGCTTACTGGGGCATAACAATTTGTTTATTCTCCATTTGAATGTATTCTTTTGTGAGACTTCCAACACCAACGTCCCCACCCCCAACCCCCACCCTGGCCCCCATTAATTGTTCTTTTTGTTTGTGAGTCTCAAGTCTCACTGTGTAGCCCAGGTTATCCTAAACCTCACTTTGTAGCCTAGGATGGCCTTGAGCTTTCTATAATCCTACTTCCTGGTCTGCCTCTTTTATTTTACTAGTATAATTTCTTGACAGATATAATAATTAGGATACTTAAAGAAATATGATAATAACTGAAGGCTTAAGGGTAAACCTTTGTTAATGATTGCCTTTGATTTTTGCCTAGTGCTAGAGCCATTTGTATACGTACCATCTTCCAATCCAGTTAAATAGAGTAAAGGGAAGGGATTATGTTAAGGAACAGGAAAGCTAGGCATTAATATATTAATTTCCTGAAGTCCTGAATTTAGCAAATGTCTCAGCAAGGATCTGGGTTTATTCTTTTGCTCTGTGTCATTTGATATTTCTGTTCCATCAACATTGACCCAAAGTAGAACCATAATTATTTGTGAGTATTTATTTGTTACTATTAAACACCAAAATGGGCTTATCACGGTGTAGCTGGTTTAAGTTCTAATTTTCTTTGAACTCTATAAACTGCAATATAGCAGCAATCACTTTCCACTAGAGAGACAGAATTAATTCAAAGAAAGCAAGAAAGAGCTTAAAGCCTGGTAACTTATGTTTGATTAATGTTGTAGTTCATGTTTTTAAAAAAGATATATATTTTTATTCCATGTGGATTAGTGATTTGTTTGCATGTATGTCTGTGTGAGGGTGTTAGATTCCTTGGAACTGGAGTTAAAAGGCATTTTTAAGCCGCCATGTAGATGTTGGGAACTGAACCCAGGTCCTCTAGAAGAGCAGCCAGTGCTCTTAACCTCCGAGACATCACTCTAGCCTGTATTTCATATTTCTTAATAAAGAAAATATTTTCAGATCTTGAAAGTATAATTTGGTGATGACATGACATTATTAATCATTGCTAATGAAGTTACTTGTGGAGTTCTACTTTTCTGATTTTAGGTTATTACAATAAAAATATTACTTTATTATGGTCTTTCATTAGCATTGGTTGTCAAGTATGTTTTTATTAAAATATATTAGAATACTTGCTTTACTCTGAAATATAGCCATAATTTAAGAAGCCCATCTGGTATATATCTTTACTAATTTTGATAGCACTAATAATTTTTGTTCAGCATAATCTAATGACTGTAGTTTTGAAATGTAGATAAATATATATTATTAACATTTCCCCTCTTTAAAAGCTATATTTCAAAATTTAAAGGGAAATTGCTAAGTAAATGCTCTTTGAGCAAGTCTATATCTTTTGAAATCAAATGCCAGTAGCAGAGAAGACTATAGTTATTTGGTAAAATATTGGCACCAGTCTCTAGATGAAAGAATGAAAAAAAAAAAAAACCTTTGTTTTGAAATTTCAACGTTGGTGGGTTTCTTTACATTTATAATTCCCTGAATCACCTGAGTATGTATAATCACTCTTGCCATAATAGAGCTCTGTGGTTTCTTCGAACCTTTGCTTTTATAAAAATACTTGTAGTTCTTTAAAGGTTCCTTCAGCAATATAGAACTTATGGAGGTTGTCTACCTCATTCTCTGCTTTGCTAGCTATTACCTTACAAATGTAGAAGTTACTGGGAATATATTTTTAATAACAAATCAGTGCAGGGTGTAATTGGGCAGTCCTATATTCTCAATACCTTAAAATCATATTTTGCAATATACCCTATTTAATAAAAAATCATATCTCTGTTTCATAACGTATTTGGGCATATGTGCAAATAAAATGGTAGATATAAAAGCAATATATTTTGGACATTCCAAACCAAATCCATCCCTGTTCCCATGACTAAAGCTAGAGTTGCATTTCCTCCCATCTACCCAGCAGTCCTAGTGCCGAAGCCCCACAGAGCAGCTCACACTGGCCTGCTCCACTGCTGGATAAGCTACTAGCATCAGTAAACTCTTGTCAGAAAGTCAGGCAAGACACAGGAATATGCTTCTTTTGTTTGTGCAATTGTTAAAGTCTTTATTTTCATAGCATGCAGAATTAAATTCATTTTAATTTATAAAATGTCCCCAACGTATTTCCTGAATAACCTGCCAAATGATAACCAATGGGTATTTTCTATACTTTCTGTGTCACTTGATAGTTTTGGGATAATGAGTAACACGAAAAGGAGTGACCACTGCTTATTAGTGTTAATTTTACATAGCGACGAATACTGAAATGTTTATAATGGGAAACTGAATAAAGTATAATTAATAATGTTGGGTAGATTAAAATTCTGTTTTGATACGCATTATTGACCTATAACCTTAATGTGTGTACTAAGTAGTGCTCCTTTCATTATGTTCTGTTTAGAGATTCATGTAAATTAACTATTACTTATGCAATAAAAATAAGAAAAGTTAATTTTAATTATAAATCTAATTGGAATGCAGACCGTACTTTAGCTATTTCCCACTTTCCTGCTTCTGTGCAATATAGCCCTTAGGCTGGTCTTTTTTTATTTTATTTTATTTTATTTTATTTTATTTTATTTTATTTTATTTTTTGGTTTTTTGAGACAGGGTTTCTCTGTGTAGCCCTGGCTGTCCTGGTACTCACTCTGTAGACAAGGTTAGCCTCGAACTCAGAAATCCTCATACTTCTGCTTCCCAAATGATGGGATTAAAGGCGTGTGGCAGCACTGCTGGGCTAAGCTTTTCTTTTAAAAGGCATCATATAATATAAAAGACTTATATTTGTTAAATACATTTTGCACAAAAGCAAAGGCACTTTCAAATAAAATGTATTGTCATAGGCTTTATTGATTTTTTTTGGATATGTCTTATCTTTATTTGCTAATGTATTAATAACTCAGTAACCAATTTAGTTTATTCATGTCATTATAGAAGAGTAGTTAACACTAGGGAATTTGTAAACAACAGAAAATTATTTCCCACAGTTCTAGAAGCTGGGTGTTCAACATCAAATTTTGTGAATTCTGTCCCTGGGGAGAGATTGGTTTCTTCTTCCAAGATGGCAACTTAATATTTGCTGAAGGGTTAGGAAAAACAAAGGCAACAAACCATCTAATCATTTCTCTCCAGCCTATTGTAACTCTCCAACCTGTTTATAAATACTCACTTCTCAAGGTCTAATCACTCATCAATGGCCATACATCTTAATAGCATTACCATGGAGATTAAGGAGCAACAGAAAAGTTCAACAGTATACAGTCATACAAACTTGAGAACTAGACTGACTCATCAATAAAGCTACAAATTTGTATCACAAAATAACTTTTAAAAAAAATCTCAGATAATATTCTATGTCATCTATATGCTGCTTATACTAACAAGTTCTTTGAGGGCATGCTATCTATTAAGCTAAGTAGAAAGTCATTAAAATGTATACTGTGTTTTCTGTCCTCCCCTCAAAATTTCGGCTTTCATACCAGAACGGTTTTCTCACAAAATATAAGGCTTATGAGTGCGGAGAGATAGCTCAATCAATAGTTAACAGCACTTGCTGCTATGGCAGAGGACTTGAATATTTTTTCCCAGAACCAACATGGGGGCTCATAATTCCAGATCTAAGGGATCTAACACCCTCTTCTGGCCTCTACAGGCACCAAACATGCATGTGGCACACACACACACACACACACACACACACACACACACACACACACACACCTACAAGCAAACACAGGCATAGAATGAAAAGCACAAATCTTTAAGAAATTCTAATATCTGTGAACCACAAATAATTTTCTATTCCCCTCCTGGTATGATGTGACTTTTACACTACCTGAAATTTAACAATAGCCTCAATAAGTAGCAATTGTATTAATAAATGTTACTGGTAGCTATTATGGTAGGTAATACAAATTAAATACCTGTAAAGTGCCAGATTGGATCCCATTTTTATCAAAACACTTAAAAATAGTCACCTAAGGAAGAGAAGAGAACATACAAGGAAGCACAGATGACCTTTGGGAATAATTAGTTGAATTTTATTGATATGACCATTTCCTGTCAGTGCTGAAAAAAATCATAAAAACAGCCAGACATGTCTTCCTTCCTTCCTTTAAGATGTTGGGTTGGGAGGGCGGTAGGAAGTAGAGCATGTTAGGATGGGGTGAGGTGCTCTACAGCTCTAATCTCAGCAGTCTGGAGGCAATGGAGGGCAAATCTCTGTGAGTTTCAGGCCAGTCTGGTACATATTGTGAATTTTAAGCAAGGAAGAGGTCCACAGTGAGACCCTGTCTCAAAGGAAAGTAACAAATTAATGAGTTATTAAAATTCAGGGCTGATCATTTGATATTGGATAAATAATTGGGCTGTCTTCTCAAGGAGGACTGTCCCCTCTCAGCATTTCCTAGTTTCTTATAATGGTTTGTCTACACACATACGGGGGCGCGCGCGCGCACACACACACACACACACACACACACACACACACACACACACGCACGCCTACAATTAAAGAAAAAAGAGGCCATGAATTTGAAATGGAGCAATTGGCAAAAAGGGAGTATAGAAAGATTTGGAATTTGGGCAAATGATGTAATTAACATTTTATTTTTTAAAAAAGAACATGAAAATGTCAAGCAAAGTGCTGGAGACTTAATACACGTCCTCAGAGTAAAGCAGTTTCTTGGTAAGTTCTTTATGGGATTCTCCTACTCAGTAGGTGATCACTTTGGAATAAATTAACACATATTATCAAGCTTGGATGTGGGGCAGTGGACGTGGGGAAGTAAAGGGGGGTGGGAGAGAACCCGCATCCTGCTGGGGGGGGCAGATGGAGAGGACTGCCACGTGCTCTCCACGCAGCCACGGGTGGGTGTCTGGCTGTGTGAAGCCATGGACCCAGTCCATGGGGGAGGGGCAGGCGTGGACAGGGGACAGTTCGAGGTCTCTGGCCCTCATAGAGGCCAGAGATAACAGGTTCTCAGTTTTGGACATCCCAAATGACACTATAGGTCATGGAAGAGCTGAGAACAAAGTGGGGGCCCCATGGGCGGCTTGGCCAGCCTCAGACCGAACAGAGGAGTGGGCAAGGGGTAAGGGGGAGCTGAATGTTTCCCCTACTGGCACTGGCGAGATTCCTTGGTCTGCTTTGTGGCTGGAGTGTAGAAAGGCCTTCTGGCAGGAGGTTAGACGTGGCTCTTTAGGGTAAAGCCTATTCCGTTGTTCAAGCACAGTGGGCCTTGATGAGCAGAGACAGTCTACGGTTTTAGAGCTTTATTGTAGAAAGGCAGAGAGAAAGAGAGAAGGTAAAAGAAAGAGAGGGGCTGGCCATGGCCAGGTGGAGAGAAGAGTGAAGGGAGGGGGAAAGGGAGAGCTAGAGATGAGAGTAAGAAAGGAGAGAGCTTAAGAGAGCAAGAAGGGGTCAAGCAGCTCCTTTCATAGTGGGCTGGGCTACCTTGTTGTTGCTAGGTAACTGTGGGGAACGAGCATACCTGGCTACTGTCAGGTAACTGTGGGGTTGGAGTCTAGCCAGAATGTCAGGAGCTTGGGACATTGTCTGAGTGACTTATAATCACAGGATTATGGAGTTGGGGTCTCTGTGGCTGTCAGGCACCTATGTCTGGCAACGGGGCTCACTTTTCCATCCCTTGTAGAGCTTTCTACTGGGTCTCCCGAGCGAGCTTCGCTCAACCAAAATAGGTTGCCTTTCACAGTCCCACACATGGGTACAAAGAAGCAGATAGGATTCACTAACGCACAGTGAAAATAACATCCTCTAAGATGCAGAAATTAGAAGGCATCTTGAGAATGAGAAACAAAAAAATCCAATTTTCAAAATAGTTAAGCCAGTGTTTCAGTAGGGGCTTTTTAACATGTCCAAATTATGGGAAGATTCATTTATTGATTTTTAGCGAGATACAGATGATGATGATGATGATGATGATGATGATGATGATGATGATGATGGTGATGGTGGTGGTGGTGGTGGTGATGGTGGTGGTGGCGGTGGTGATGATGATGATGTTAGCACGTCTCATTGAGAGATTCATGGGAATGCTGCAAGCCAGCTTTCTTAGGTTAAGTTTCCACAAGGGAAACATGTTTGCCTCCAGTTGAAGAAGGGAATATAGAAACTGGAAAGAAGAATCTTTTAGAACGTGGTCATTTCAGCTAACGAAGCATATGTTTTATGTTAATTATGGGAAATGCTTTGTCTTCTAATGTGATCCTTTTTATCTTAAAAAAAGATTTATTTAAGTATGACTGCTCTATCTGCATGTATACCTGCATGCCAGAAGAGGGTGTGGGATCCCATTATAGATGCCTATGTGCTACCATATAGTTGCTGGGAATTGAACTCAGGACCTCTGAAAGAACAGCCAGGACTCTTAACAGTGGAGGTATCTCTCCAGTCCCATGACCCTTCTTCCATAGGAGCATTGAGTGAGAGAAATTAATCAGGGCAAAGTAACACATCAGTCCCTTTCCACATGGACTCCAAGTACCTATCATTCACAAAATTACACGAACTGTATGGAAGAGTAAGTTTAACATGTCAATTTAAGTGGTTTCCATTAACTTGAATTGTTTTCTGATAAAGATTCATCTTAATAAATTGTGCTTAATCTGTCTGTAAAGAGAAGGTTTTAGGGCTGGTGAGGTGGCTCAGTGGGTAAGAGCACCCGACTGCTCTTCCAAAGGTCTGGAGTTCAAATCCCAGCAACCACATGGTGGCTCATAACCATCCGTAACAAGATCTGACTCCCTCTTCTGGTGTGTCTGAAGACAGCTACAGTGTACTTACATATAATAAATAAATAAATCTTTAAAAAAAAAAAAGAGAAGGTTTTAGAAATAATAATAAAAAAGTACAGTGCCGGGGGGGGGGTTTTTTTTAACTTGTCTCATGGTAATTGCTCTTCCATTAATAGATTTGGGAGTGTGGAGAGTCTATTCCATTTGTTTATCCTGAATAAAAAATTTAAAGTATCATACGCCTTCTTATTTCCTACAGTTTTCTTGAATGTTTGTAAATTTTTAGAGCACTAAGAATTAGTGGCTTGGTTCCGTGTAGATGTTGGAAGTATTCATTGTGTACACATATCTGTAGCCGGAACCTAGAGAGATGTGTGGGTATTCTATGTCAGAGGCTATTTGACCTCATTGTTTCTCCCTGAATTTATTATTCTAAATACTATTAGTAAACTGACAGCTTGCACTTAAGATGGCTGTTTCAACTTAAAAGGATATTGTGGGGCTGGTGAGATGGCTCAGTGGGTGAGAGCACCCGACTGCTCTTCCAAAGGTCCTGAGTTCAAATCCCAGTGACCACATGGTGGTTCATAACCATCCGTAACGAGATCTGACTCCCTCTTCTGGAGTGTCTGAAGACAGCTACGGTGTACTTACATATAATAAATAAATAAATAAAGCTTTAAAAAAAAAAAAAAAAAAGGATATTGTGGAATTTTATACTTTAAAGTCTTAAATTGGGATTAAACATTAATTAAACAAAATAATGTTTCATTTCTGCATTTTTAAAAAACATCTGTATTCATAAAGGTGTTATTTATTCCCTCCCTTCCTCCTGTCTTTCCTCTATTGCCCAACTCCTTTTCCCTGTCGACTTTTATATCTTTCTTTTACCCATGTAGATTTCTCACTTAAGAGAAAGCACATGATACTTGAGTTTCTCATTCTGGCTCATATGACTTAACAGCATGATTTCTCTCATTCCATTCATCTTCCTATTGATTAAAATATGAAAAAAATCATCAAATTATGTTTTTATTCACTTGTTTATTGATGGGCACTTCGGCTAATTGAATAATGAATGTGTGTGTGTAGTGCACACACTTGCACCTGAGTGTAACAGCATATTTAGGCTAAAATGGAAGACAGAAAAAGAATGATTTCTTAGTGAATCAGGATTATTCACATTCATATATATAATTCATAGATAGAAGCACTCATAGATATATAATTCATATAATTCATAGATAGAAATATTGTTGGAAGTCAGAACAACATGAGCATTTGTGAAGAGGAAAGCATGTTTTGATATACACATTCTGGCAGTCTTAGTGTACACGCATTTTACTGACCCTGGATCACACTTCATGCACAATGTAAAAGCATCTGATGAGTGAAAAATAGTGTGATTAGGAGTACAGGTGATGTGTGTATGTGCATCCATCTGTTCGTGTGTAAAAGTGGCTGTATCAGGATTTTAAAATCTTAATATATTACTTGAAAGTACAAGCAATATGATTTCTTGGAAGTTTCACACAACCTATTCATACAGAACAGTAATCTCAAATACATACAGTTTTGCCCCAGGAGACGCTTGGGACTATGTGCAGACATTTACTGTGTTATTCCTAAGGAATATGTCTTATAAAGTGGCCAAGGAAAATGAGGGTGCGTTCCTGCTGTGAGACCTCTATCTGAGCACTCCTTTCTCCATCTTACAAGTTCACAAGTTCTCATTGTGCTGAATTTTATAGTTTTCATTCTTACTGCTGGTGCTTACTTTATACTTTAGTAAAGAAGTATATTCTGTATGTTCTTTCATTATCTGTCTTTATGATAGCTTGCTAGAGATTTTTTTTTTCAAGACAGGGTTTCTTGGTGTAGCCCTGGCTGTCCGAAAACTCACTCTGTAGACCAGGTCGGCCTCGAACTCTGATATCTGCCTCCCAAGTGCTGTGATTAATGCGTGCACCACCACTGCCTGGCAGCTTGCTAGAGTTTTAAGATACTCTCACACAGATGTGAATAGCCATATTTCAATGTTTTCTACTACTACATGTTAAAGTATGAGGCAGGCTATATTAACTTTATAAAGGCATGGACCTATTCTTTTGATGGAAATTTGGGCTGGTTTCAGAAAATTCTGGGGCAAGGAACATAATTTTTCATCAGTATCTTTGTATGTTGTAACACATTTTGTTTCATGGTAAATGTCTTTTTATATATGTAATATAAAAGGCTATAGGTGTATACAAATTTGTGTGTGCATCAGAATTTGTTTCTTATGAATGCAAATTTCTATATATCTCTGTATCGATATGTCCCCTCTTTCCTCTCCCTCCCCTGTCTCTCACTCTTTCTGTCTCATTCTTTCTCTCCTCGAAGCAGATGTTTATTGTGGTGTCTCTTGTAGCTCAGGCTGAACTTGAACTTGTGATGTAGCTTAGGAGGAACTGAAATTCCTGATTCTCCTGTGTATATTTACCAAGTGTTAGGATTAGAGGCATGAATCACCAAATCCAGTTCTACAACACCTTCTTTAGGATATATGCTTCCGAGTAGATTTCAAACCCATGGGGTATGTGAATGAATGTTATGAACAATATTTTTCCAGAAGTTATCCTTATCCAAGGCCTCCTATATGTATGTGTGAGTGTTCCCTTTATCCATATGTTCGTCAGCACTTCAAATGATCTGATTTCATCAGTTTTTCTGATTGTTTTTTATGCCTCAGACAAATTCTTGCTGAGGTCTTATGTTATTCTTTTGAGGTTGCACATTTTTATATGTGTACTCCCACCCATATACATATTTTTATAGTGAAATTCCAGCCAAATTTCTTTACTTAACATTGGAATATTTGGATATTATTATGGAATTATTGTACTTTTTATATGTTTGCCAATCCTCTTGTGCAATGTCAAGGATTAATTATTGCAAGAAATGCCAGTGGTTTCTATTTCTCAGTTTCACCGGAGAGCTTTAATGAATGAATGTGGTCTCTAATGAACGTATCATAGAAAAATATATACAATAATAGAAAGATATTCAACCTGGTAGTCATTCTGTAGTTTAAAAAGCATATATATATATAAAGTGCCTTTCGAGGGATGTGTCTCCTTAATAAGTAAATACAATATTTCTCATTACATGAAGGCTAACTGTATACTTCTCACATAGTAATTTCTTCTTAAACTCAGAATATGTTAAGATGTGTACTTGTGACAAATAATTGTTTAAGAAATTCTATCAATCAACACAGGTAAGCTGGGCGGTGGTGGCACTTGGGAGGCAGAGGCAGGTGGATTTCTGAATTCGAGGCCAGCCTGGCCTACAAAGTGAGTTCCAGGATAGTCAGGGCTATACAGAGAAACTCTGTCTCGAAAAGACCAAAAACAAAACAAAACAAAACAACAAAACTAACAACAACAACAAAAAACAAAACAAAACAAAACAACAACAACAAAAAAAACCCAAAAAGAAACACAGGTAAAGAGACTGACAACCGTGGTGTTGTGATCATGGGGAAGGGTAAAAGCTCCAATGAAATAATGCTTAATTTCTTCTGAATGTGTAAGCAACCTATTGATATTTCTAGGTACCACACATGTACAAAGAGATCAGAAAATTAGCCTACTGGAGTTGAAAAAAAAAGCAAAACAATTTAATCAGTTTTTAAAATCAAGGGCGTTGAATCCATACAAAATATCATGACATATTCAATTGGGATTAAAGGTGTTCACATTTCTCCAGTTTATGCGTGACTTTCATAGTCAGTCCCATGTGTGTTTAATATTACCAGGAGCTAGATAAATGGAGAGGGTTGATTTCCTTGGCAGTGAATGTTTCTTTAACATATTTTCTGTGGAAGGCTTTGTGTAACTTCAAACAATGTAAATAAAACTGTGGTCTTTACTTTGCAAAACTAATGGACTAGAGTCAATGTATTGCAGAATAGTGAGAGGGTGCTCAGACATGCCAATGTTAATAATGTAGACGGCTGAGCTTGTTTGATTTAAACTACAAGTCCCTTGATTTTGAAAATGAAAATGGCTGAGTATAATTGTTTACAATTCACAGTTGAACTGAAATTGGTAAGGCAGTGGATACACAAAAGAAATGGAGGTTGAAGGAATACATTTTTCTAGGAATCCTATGATCATTATACTCTGGGGAAGAAAGTGAGCATCCATGTTTGTGGCATTGGTGCTGAAGCAAAGACTTTGTGAAGCATTTGTCTGGGGTCTAAAAAGAAAAAATGATCAGGGGGACTGGCCATTTAAATATACTATTTTATCTTTGATGTTATGACCACAGCTCATAGATTTGGGTGTAACAAAAGAGGAGTAATACATACAGATGATAAAACATCACTGGAAACTAGTGGAGAGATAAAGAGTAATAACTCCACTCCTTTCAATGATAATGACAACATTGAATGATGAAAACTAAATCATTTGAACAATCCTGCTTTCATATTGAGAAAATTACATATGTCAATGCATGCCAAAGAGGGGAAATGTTTTGGTTGATTTAGTTATCAGATTAAGCCGTGAAGATCCCAGCCCAGAGTTCTCTGACAGCAGATTCCCTTGACAGCTAGCTGCAGCCGAATGATATAAAACAGCATCACAGGATTTATAGAAAGGGAGAGTTGTCTGAGTTTGTTGAGCAATTAAAGATGGATGTTTAAATATAAACTAATGCAGTTTACACAAGTTCCTAAGTATGATTATTTATGATTCAGTGTTGAACTGAAATTTACATGACAATGTATGGGGAAATGTGGAGGTTAGAAAAAGTGGTGTAGAATATTGGTGTGAATGTCTCCTTATGATTTAAAAACTAAATTTTCATTGTGTGACAAAAGTTAATTTCCAAGATAAAAAAATTGTCTTAGGCTGGAAAACTCTTTTGAAGTGAGATATAAATAAGTTTCTCATGATTCCACTGTTTAGGAAACACACATTGTGTTAGCAGTTGCTTGACAAAGGTAAGTCTTCTTCCTGTACTTGTTTCCAATCCCATTTAGACATTGAAGAAAAGAGGTGGGAATCAAGCATGGTTGAGCCACATCCACAGGAACCATTGTGTCAAGGCCTGGAGGTGTTAGGACATAACTGGATACTTAGCCTTTATCATGTTTCTTGCTCTGGGAATGCAATCTTGGTTTCCTATTCAGAAGGCAGTATATAATCTAGGTAGGGACAATATCCTAGTCCATCTGGGACAGTGTATCGAGTACCTACTACTCCAGGTACTATGACACTTAGCCTGAGTAAGATTCTCAGGTCCCAAGTTTGGTGACCATCAGAAGGTCACAGTCTCATAGGGTAATAGGTATCTTGAGGCCACAATATATTAGAAGTGGCAAGATAAACCCAGGATCAGAAACCAGAGGACCTTTTCATTAAATATTGTCTATATGTGAAAGATGTATGCATCTCCTCAGGACTTTCTAGCAGAGGAACTTGTCTGAGTAATCCATCAGTTTAAAATTCCACCTTCTTGTTTAACAGGGTCTGAGTCATAAATAGGGTGATATAAATGTTTTTACTTCTATGAAAAAGGCAAGTCTTGAAAAAATAATAAATTGTGTTATGTGTATAGTTCGAGGTTTGTTTTTTCCTAGTGAAGTCTAAAGTGGAAAAAAATGTAAAGTTCCTTCGTATTTCAGGCATCTAAGGTTTCAGTGGTGGTGTGAGTTGTGATCAAGTTCATCTCCTTATGCGTCTCTAAACACTCTTCTATCTGTCTGTGAGAGTAGAGAAAGCCTGGGAACAGACTGTGCTACAACTGAGTAAAAAAAGATTGATCTAGGAACAAAGACAGGACATGGTGAGTGAGACTAAAGCTCTGACTGGTGAGCCACACAGAAGCCAGGTCCAGAAGGGAATATACTACCAAGGGCAGCAAAGTTCACTCCTGTTCTGGGTGCTTTATCTAGACTGAGGAATGCTACCAGTTCCCCATTCCTCTCTATTTTATTTTCTGTTGAAAGATTGATGATTACTTTAGTATCAGAGTGGGCGGATTTTTCATATGTCTGCTGCAGCAAGCCTACTGGAGTCTGGCAGTGTTCCTCACCTGGCAGCTAAGAGGCAGGATATACCCTTGTGAAACTCTGTGGGTGGAAGAAAATTTGTCTTGGCCCATGTTTGCCTTAGAGAAACCTACTAACCACCATTTCTAGCAGCAACCAAGGAGTTTGGGCAAGCAGCCAATTTCCAAAGGTTAAGTATAAATCTTTAAATATGATTTGATAAGAATATAATACCATGCATTCTTCACTTAGGGAGCATTTGAAACAACATGTGTCTGATCACAGCAGACCAGGAAAACCTTCGTACCATAAATTGTCCTCCTTATTTAGGCTAGAGATGAGAACTCTGCTGTGAAGATGAAAATTCATATACCAATTGGAGTTCATGGCATTGTTGCATAAAGTATAGATTTTTTTTTTTAAAAATGCTAACAGCAGTTTAGCAAGTAGGATCAGGAGGGAAGAAAGGAAACAGGCTAATGATTGCGCTGATGGCATCTCCCAGACCTGGACTTCATGTTGTTCATGGGGTTGAATGATACACGTTTCTAGTAACTGTGATTTCTTACTGCCTAATTATTCATAAAGTATTCATTTACATTGTAGCAGGTTAATAATTGCAACTATTCAGGATAATGATAACGTTTATTAAAATTCATAATTCTCATATGCTTTTTTGGATCCAGTTAATGTCTATAGGCGTTTAAAGTCGTGAGTGTATCTGCACACACAAGGTGACTGGGCTGCTCATCGCCCTCTGTTGTTGCTGTTCTTTCCTGAGATGAAGCAATATGCTTGCTTCATGCTCTTTCAATTAATTGTACCTTGTACTTATTTTAAGAACAACTCTGATATCATCAATGACTATCCACCTAGACATTAATTTTAACTGCTTTGCTTTGGATCTTCCGTGCAAACGAGCCATCTCTACTGATAAATAGTTGTATACACACAGAACACAAATGCACTGGATTCAGCCAGGTCTGGAAGTTATGTCTCCTATTAATGTACTTATGGCTATCATGTCATTTCTTCAATTGATAACATTTGTTAGATAATAGCAAAGACTTAGCTTTGAGAATGTTTTATACATTANCCCAATCAATTCTGTGAATTTAGAAAAAAATAAGCATTGGAGGTTTTTTTTTTTTTTTCAACAACTATTATTTGTTCAAGTCAAAGAAGCCATTAAATCTTGATTTTTTTTTTTTTGTTGTTGTTGTTGTTTAAAGTAGCAACCAGATCTGGAGAGATGGCTTGGTAGTTAAGATTATTGGCTGCTCTTCAGAGGATCAGAGTTCAAGTCACAGGGACTACATAATACCTCATAACTTTCTGTAATTTCACTTTCAGGGAATCTGATGTTCTCTTCTGGACCCCAAAGGGAACCTGGCATTCATGTATGTGGTACACACATATATAAGCAGGCAAAGCATACCTACATATGAAATAAATTAATAATTAATTAAAAATAGCAACCAATCACATAAGGTGCTACGAAACATTGATATGAAGTGTCCCGCTTAGATAAGACAAAATATTATGAAACTTTGTCATGCAGACCCTATCAGTTTCATAGTTACAAAAGCCAATTTGAAGGCTTAGGTTCAGGGTTTCTTATTTTATCTCACCTCTGCTGGTGTGTTAGCAGTATGTGTTTAGGGGAAACTAATTAAATCCTGGGTCAGGTTCCCCATAAAACCAGCATCTACAAGGTTGCGTGATTCCTGACATTAATAAGGCAATACATATAAAATACTTAGAATAAAAGGGGACATGTTGGCGCATGCAGACTAACTACCTGATACTGGTTCCATTACCTGGGGTCCAGAGCACAGCGCAGTGGGAAGGTTTTTCTTTTGTTCATGAAGCTTTCACACCTCACCAAGTGGAACAATCTTCCACAAATCCCACAAGTAAATAGTAATCAGCCTGGAGTTCTCAGATGATTATTATTTATGTGTGCAGCTGTTCAAATGAGGAATTAAGATGGCTTCCAAGTGATATCATTATTTGATATCATATACACTGGATTTGTTCAAGCACTATGATTTTCAATTATCTTCAATTAAGGTTTTAAATAAATGGTGACGGAAGGAAACAATATGAAGAATTTACAGATCCCTCTTAAGCATGTTTTAACCTTCCTGTCATTAGAAGCCCATAAAGAGTTACTATTTTCTACAAGGCAATTATACAGATGTCTGCGTCTAAGATGTCTTATGAAATCACAGGAAATAATTTAATTGGCACTTTACAACATTTTTGGTTAATGTCTTCATTCTAAATGAACCTGTTCTATGAAGTGGAAAGAGAAAGTAACAATTGAAACAGTCTTTAGGGTGAAAGACTAAATGGAACATGTAATGAACCAGGGACTTTTGACCCAGGTAAAGTTTAAGGGTTATGGTAAATGGAGCAAAACAGGTGAAAGCAGACTGGTATAGAATCCACCCTGACTCTGAAGTGTTATCTTCCTTTCTCTTTGCCCAACACTCAACACAATAGTGGTTCTCAGCTCTGAAGTCAGCATGCCTGGTGCATCATCATTTATAGGAATGCAGAATAAAGAAAACAGTCATTCCCCTGCCCAGGAAGAGAGCCACATCTACCCAGTTCCCCCGCTTCTTTCCACCGATGTCATTTTCTTTTAGCCAGGAAGAGTTCATTTTACCGGTTTAGTTATAAGCTAAGCTGCCTTAGCTTGCCAGTTTCCTACAAGCATTTTTGCAAGCATATATCACCTTGAACTTCTCTACCCATTAAACCACAAGCTTCTCATTAAAAAGGAGCTTGTTAAGATGATAGGAACTGGAACTTTACCACATTGAGAGACCAGAACTGTAGATTTGAATTAATATGAGCTGGATACATGACCACTGGACCACTGGCCCAACATTTTGATTGTAGAAGGATTTCAGTGGTTGTAACCCTTAACTCTGTTTGTTCCTTTCAAGAATGTAACAGAGAAATCTCCAAACTTTTTCATATCGATACTTTTGACATAATATATCACATAAGTTAGAGTATCAATGTAATATGTGAGGTTTTTCTTGCTTTAAATAAAATATTACATTTATTTTGTGGTGTGTGTGTGTGTGTGTGTGCATGCGCACATATGCGTATATACGTGTGCTCCACAGCATTTGAGTAGAGGTCAGAGGAGACAGTTCTCTTTTTTCTACAATGTAGGAGTCAGAGATCAAACTAAATTTGCCAGGCAGGGTAATAAGTTGAATTTGCCACCTGAACTGTTTAACTAGCACCCAAGCCTTTTTTTTTTTTAAACTGATTCAGTCAAATACCTTTACATTTCTTTGTGCCAGTCGTCCCCACACCAAAATTCAGTTCATTTAGGTATCAGTAAAATACTGTTAACAATGGCAGCCACTTATTGAACATGTACTACATAGAAAGTAGTTATAAATTGTTTGATAATAGCCTTATAGGTTGTTAGAGTTGAGGTAAATGAAGAATCATGTGAACACATAAGGTATTTTCCCAAAATCTTACGATGAGTAAGCTTTAAAAAAACGGATCTAGAAAGATGCAGACAAGTGTATATTTTTGGAAGTATAAGCCACAAATTTGCTTTCATTAAAATTTTCATTATCCCCTTTCATCTTATAAATTTTTATCTTCCAACTTGTATCTATTATGTACCATCTAAGTCTTATCATTTAGAAGTTTAGAGTCCAGTGAGAGATATAGATATTTAAAGCTGATCATAACACCAACTAGTATAAGGGAGGAAAAAGGCAAAGCTGGGTGTGCACAGTGGTGCACACATACACTCACACCCCTGGAAAAGAGAATGCAGGAGAATCGTGCGCTTCATGCCAGCCTGGGTTACGTGGGAACACACTGTCTCTGGAGGGAGAGGAGATAAAATTAAGACTATAATCTTTGACAGCAGGAAAATGACTGTATCTTCTACTTGCTTTCTAGGCTGAATTGTTACATCTTATTTTTAGTCATCCTTTGGAAAAGGTCAACTCTTCTCTGTGCATTTAATTTACCTATTCAGATACTCAAAATTTTCAAAGAATAAGACATTGATTTCGATGTGCTTGCATTTTAAATCTTTGCATCTTTGTAAATATAAACTAGAGTTAACGAAGAAAAGGACGATTTCAACAACTACTAGCTCTCTAATCGTCCTTGGAGCTTTCTGTCGGTTTATCTAACTCTGGTTTGGAAAGAGCTGCTTCCTCCCTGGCTCTCAGGAAGTCCCTCCAAAGAAGGACTTCTGGGGAGCTAAACCCTGCAGAGATGTGGCTGACTGCAGCAGCAAGCTGATTTTGCCAAGCTCATCCAACCTGCTCCCTGAAGAATGTACTTCCGCCCGTTTGCTCCTCTGGGGACCTCTTCAGCAGTCTGTTTTCGTGCCCTCCTCTCTAGGAGAGCTCTTTGGGGAAATGTCTCTTCTCTAACTTAGAAAATGCAAGCCACCTGCACTCGGCGTTATTTGGCTCTCTTAGGATGTATGCCAGCGTGCAGATGTCTTTTTCCATGTTCTCCAAGGAACTGGAAGGTTGCATGAAGTAACTCCTATTTTGCTTCTTTCCAGTGGAGAGGAGGAATTGATGAAGAGAGCTGGGCTCCCAGTCCTCACTGACTGCAGTAGCATTTTCTTTCGTAATTTTCGTACGCTCTTGATTTCTTGGTAGTACAGCCGCTTGCTCTCAGGTGTAATTAGCTTGCTTATTTATTCATCTTATTGACCTCCTCTGTGTGGAACTGCTGGCTACTCTGCTGAACGCTGAAACAAGACAAGGCACTTGACAGACATGGACCCAGCTTTCCCCACTCATAGAAACTTTAATTACCACCCTCATGCCACTTCAAAGCACTTCTGAAGAGTTGAGAGATGAGCCCAGCCCAGGCCCTTTAGCAAGAAACTCAGAAGCTATATCTGAAAATCTAGAGACTTCTTGTACACTAGTACTCTCTCTAAAGCAGTGAAATTAATATGCAGAATGTCTATGCCTATCTCCCCATAAGCAAATTAACCACATGTATAAATTAATTTATTTCTAATGGATTTGCTCATCTTAAAATAATTGTGTCTTCATTTAAAACATAGGCAATTCAGATCTTTCCCTCCATCTTAGGATGTAACCATTCTGTGGAAATTGACCTTGTACTCCAATTGTCTCATCTTTTCTTCCAGAAAAAAAAAAATCATTATATTTAAACGAAACCTCTATCTTTATGTGACTTGGGCTATTAAAATTTCATCGAAGCCTTAATATAAAATTAACTTTGTTAAATGTATTTTGATTTCAACATAATTTTTTTCATCATATTACCTGGGTAGTTGAATAAGTGGTCAAATCTTCTAAAAATTCTGAAATTTTTAGAAAATTCAAATTTCTGAAAAATTTCAGAAGGAAAGCAAAAATCTGTGGAGAAATATCATTTTAATTAACAACTCTATCTGTTCTTAAATTACAGATGCAGAATGTGTAATAGGGCATCAGCGTGCACAGTCACCTATTAAAATATCAAATGTTGTCTACTCATCAATATTAAATAAATAGAATGTTTCTACTTTGTACTCTTAGAATAAAGTAAGATAAGAAGAAATTCTATAAAATGTTGAATCACACACATATATTTACTTAGATGAGTTATCATAGTTTAATATATATTGGATTATTCTCAATTCAAGGACCAGTAGTCCTCTTGAACTTTTTAATTGACAAAACACTCTAAATTAATAGGATTTAGTAGATGAGTTTATTAGCTTTTGACTGCTGTAGTTTAATACATGACACAATTTAAAAGGAAGAAAATTTAGTTTTATTCACAGTTTCAGAAGTCTACAGTCACCTGACTCTGTTGTTTTAGAACCTGTGGTTGCACAGAATACCACAGGAGGGTTGTGTGGCAAACCAAACCACACAGCATCAAGTAGGAGACAGGGAGATGGTTCTGTGATGGCTCAGGAGAACAAATGTGTTCTCTCTTTAAAATATGTAAAGATATATAGAATTTTAACAAATTCTATTGATTGATTGATTGTGGATATGTATATGTGTGTGGGCTTGCATGTGTTGCTGGGAAAGTATGGAAGCAAAGCATAGCCTGCAGAAGTCTGTTCTCATTTTCCACCAAATGGGGACTGGGGCTTAAAGCCAGGTCACCAGGCATGACAGCACACATCTTACACTGAGCTGCCTCACCAGCCAGATATACATTATCTAAACGTTCAGCTGTTTGTATTCGTTGAAATACTTGATTTTAACTTTTCTTTTATTAGAAGTAATGGAATGCCCACTTATGTGCAATTAAGAATAGATTTTCCTCAAGTGTTGGTAAAACATCCTGTTGCTTCCGAATTTTTTAGAAAAGTTCATTTTCCACTCAATTGTGTTTCGTCTAATAACAGCTGCTCTTCCTCCTCTGTGCCATAAACCTAAATGTTCAGGACATATAGGAAACAGTGGATATCTGCCTACAGAAAAGACAGGGAGAATCTTAAGTATTTTGTAAACAGACTATCATTAAATCTCAGGTATTAATTAGGCTTGTGGTAGGTGCTTTAACTCCTGAGCCATTTCACTGACATTTTAGATCAGAAATATCTCACTGTACATCACCTTTATGCCACCATTCTACTATTTTGGGTTGGATGTTTTGGGAAGAGTCTCTGACTGGCATGGAACGTGCTTTGTAGATCAAAATGGACTTGAACTCACAAAGAACCCCGTACCTCTCTGTTTTCAATGCTAGTATTAAAGGCACTACAATACCTAACAGTGGTTTGGATAGTGAACCTTTCCAGGGATGCATTTTAAGAACCTGGCAAGCAGTCCCTGGACCCACAAGGAAGGGATAGAGCCTTTAAGAGGCGCGGACTACATACAAAAGGAGTTAGGAGCCTAGGAAGCCAGTTTCCAGGAGAAGGAAGGAAGAGGATCTTTATGGACCTGCCAACCAGAGATCTCCAAATCATACATCAGACCACGCGGCTCACAAAGATATTTATTCATAGGAAAGTAAGATTTCCTTTGATGTTTTGACAGGGTGTTACAACTAAGAAAAAAACATAGGTATAGGGCAGTGAGACCCACACAGAAAATTATAGTCCTATGGCAATTATTCTAGGGTAGCAAGTGTTACCAATTATTTTCTTCTTTTTTTCATTCCTTTCCTCAGCTTTTATTTATTTATTTATTATTTATTTATTTTAGTTAAAATTTGTTTTCATATACTACATTTTGATGTTTATCTCCTCCAAGGTCTTCCCACTTCCCTCTCCACTCAACTTTAACAAGAACAAATCTTTTTTTAGAAATCGATATACTTATCTAGTAAGTTAAAAATCAAATGCTGTGTCTTGTGAGAAGGAGAGTGGAATTTGCAGACGGGCTTGCTGAAAGACGTTGGAGGGTCATGGGAGACAAGAAATCTTGAGTAGCCATTTTCCAAAAGGGACCCGCAGACAGCCAACAAACAGAAGTTATTTAACTACTAATCAAAACCGCCTTGACCTACAGAGAACTAGAATCATGAAGGTAAATAAAAAGTTTTAGAGAGAATATGAGCAATCAGAACTGTCACAATGCTGTTGGGGACCTACAAAGGTAAAGACATTTGTGGCAGCACTTTCTCAGACAATGGCATGCATACAGAGTTGTTACATCCATGAAATCCCACTAGATACCTACTCAATAGGAATGAAAACATGTTTACATAGACACTTGTATCCACATGGTTATATCAGCGTTACTCAGGATGGTTGAAGATGGAAAGTTCCAAAATTTCCATCAGTGAAAAACACAGATGGACGGAATGCTATAGAGTAGCTGCTCAGTAGAACAAATACTGACACAAATGTTTCTTTAGATGAGTCTGGACTCTTGTTGTCCAGTTAAAGAGGAGAGACAGAGAGGTTTCATTATGTGCCTCTCTTCACAAAAGTTACCAGGATAGAGAAATTAATAGAGATTAGTCGAAACAGTAGAAAGTGGATTACTGATTTCTTGGGGTTAGGAGGAGGATTTGGAGGACTCCATGCCTTATTTACAACAATAGCTAAATGATAGGAGGATTGTGGTTGAGGTTATACAAATGTCCTAAACTCATCTGCTTTAGTGGTCGCATGTGGACCTGGGGCTACACTGGGATCTGAAGGTCAGGCAGAGTGATGGGATGACGCGTGCCTTTCTCTAGGCCACCGTTATTTATCATAGGACAACTGGCACTTGTGGCCAGATCATGATTTGTTCTGCATAGTTGTCTGGTACATTTAAGAATAGCTTAAAACATTCTTTTCCTCTTTTTCCAGTTCGAAGGAGAGGAAATCCTCTCTTTGCTCTCTGGTTCTGACAACTTAAAATGTCTCCAGACATTGCCATAAGAACAGAGTGAGGGAGGGTCTCTCAGTTAAGTCAATCACTGTAGGGTACAAAGTGAGGGAGGGTCTCTCAGTTAAGTCAATCAATGTAGGGTGCTGGTTCTCAATCAGTGGATAGAGACCCATTTGACAAACCTCTACCTCCAAAAATGTTTAGATTATGATTCATAACAGTAGCAAAATTCAGTTAAAAAGTAGTAACAAAAATAATTTTATTGTTGGAAGTCACACTGCATTCAAAGATGACATCATTTGGAAGGTTGAGGAGCACTGTTCTAAGACTTAGAAATGGAAGCGGTGGAGAACTGCAGAGTAGAAAACTGCATGGCTATTTTTTTAAAAACAATTATTAAAGAGTTTAATTGGATATTTGACTATTTAAGCCATGACCAAGTATGTCTGAGTCCGCTGGGGCTAACGCAAATGAAGTATTACAATGGCATGTCTTAAGTAATGGAAAGATATTTCTCACCATTCTGGAAGCTGGAATCCAAGGATCTCTAAAGGAGAAAAGTAAGGGTGAGTTATCTGTCTTCCTGTTGGATTGCATCCTCACCCTAGTAACCATCATTGCTTTCTATAGTCCTTATCTTTTAATAGTCTTATTTGGAATTGAAGGGTAAACAAATTCACACACACACACACACACACACACACACACACACACACACATTAAATATAAAATTACAATTCCTTATGTTTTTTTTTTTTGGCACCAACCTCCTTTCTATTGTTTGTTCTTCCTTATTTCCTCTCCTTCTGTCTTACCCTCTGTCCTTCTTCCCAAGTTAAAGAACTGTATTCCCCACTTCGTTTTTTAATTCACTGTATCCTGGTGTTCATCTCTCTAGGGCAGTGGTTCTCAATTTTCCCAATGCTTTCACGCTTTAATATACAGTTCCTCATTTGTGGTAACCCCTCAACCAACCATAAAACCATTTTTGTTTCTACTGTAACTTTGTTACTACCAATTTTGTTACTGTATTTCTGTTACTACTATGAATTGTATTGTAAATGTCTTTGTTCTCAGATGGTCGTAGGTGATGTGAGAGGGTCATTCAGCTGCTGCTCTAGGGACTTTTCTTCACTCCTCATGTCCCTTCTTCCTGTCTTCTGCCATTACTCAAGGCTGTATACTCACATGTAAAGAGCTGGAGCAAAGAACTACACATAAGACACTGTGACTTTCGATTTTATAGGCCTTGGCTACAAGTTTAATATAATGCTTTTTAGATCCATCCATTTGCCTGCAGATTTCTTGACTTCATTTTCTTTATAGTTCCATTGTGAATATGCATTGTGTTATCTTATCAATTTGTCAGCCGAAATTTAGATCGTTCCCATTTTCTACCTACTGTGAGTAAGGGGCTGAGCAAGGGTCTGTGGCTGTCTAGGAGTTGAGAATGTGAGAAGGGGTGATGTTGCTGGTCCATATGGAGTCTCGCTTCTAGCTTTCTGAGAATTCTGCACAGTGATGTCCAGAGTGGCTGTACCACTTTGCCATCCCAACACAGTGGATGAATGTTCCTTCCTTTCCTTCCTCAGCAGCATTTGTGGCTGGGTGCTCTAATTATCTTTGCAGTCTGATTCGGGTAAGATGAAATCTCCAAATTGTTTCTATTTGTGTTTCCCTAATTGTTAAAAGTGATAAACGCTTCTTGAGATATTGCTTAGTCATTTTTCTTTCCTCCATAGAGAACTCTCTGATCATAACCATAGCCCATCTTTAAAATTGGGTTATTTGTAGCTTTGAATGTTTTTTTTTTAACTTTTTAATGTAACTTGGATATTAATCTGTGTAGCTGGCAAAGATTCTCTCCCACTGTATTAAGCTCTTTCCTTTGCTTTATAGAAGCCTTTGAACCTTACGCTGCCACAATGGCCAATGGTTGGCTTTAACCCCTGGGCAAAAGTCCTTCCATACACCTCTACCACGTAGGGCATAGTTTTCCTCCAACAATTTCAGCATTTTTGAATTCATCTTGAAATCTTTGATCCATTGGAAACAATTTTTGAGCATGGCATTAAATTTGGGTCTAATTTAATGGATCTACATGTGGGTATTCAGTTTCCCCCAGTATCTTTAAATGAAAATGCTGTTTTTTTTTCCTTCAGTATGCATTTTTGTATCTTTGTCAAATACTAGATGGCTATTTTTACATGCATTTATTGATTAGATCTTCTATGCCGTTCCATTGGTCTATGCTGTCTTTATTCTAGTGTCCTCCTGTCTTTCTTACTACTCTGTAGTATATCTTGAAGTGTGGAATTCTAATCTCTCCAGAATTATCTGTGTTGCTAATGGTTGCTTTGGCTATCTGAGATAATTTGTAGTTCCATGTGAATTTTAGGATACTTTGCTTTATTTCTGTAAGAAATGTTGTGGTGAATTTGACAGGAATTGCAATGAATCTGTGAATTGCTTTTGGTAGGATAGTTGTTTTGCACAGTTAATTTAGTTTAGTTCATAGTAAGATGTAACACTGTATGAAAGAAAAAGTAAGTGTTGGATTTTGCTTAAAAGAAAACAGAAAAGTTACTTTTCTGTTCCTTATGAGGACATCAGTGCACAGATAAGATTCCACTCTCATAGTACTTTATCGAAAATATTAGGGATTTCCCCCCATTTTTATAACAGCTTAATTTTCATAGTTATTTTATTTCTAAGTTTGTGGTGTATTAACCAAAAGACCCTACCTCAAATTATCTAGAGTAGCTTTTAATATCAGGGGTGTTTAGGAGAAATGAAAATAATTTTCAGTTTATTTGCTTTATTGAGGTTAAGATATACTTGAACACAAATCACTGTTATATATATTTTTAAGAGTGACACTTGGATACAAATCACTATATTTTTATAAGAGTGTCATAGAAAAAGTTCCATAAGTAAAATATTTACCTAATTTTATGTCAAGCAGTTTTGCAGGAGACTTAAAACATATTGCTCTTTTACTCAAAGCCTTCACAGTGGTGCTAATAACAGACAATAGTGACAGTTGTCCTAGGACCCTGTTCTCACAAACTAAGTCATTCAATGTAGTGATATTTCCAGAGACAAGGATTCTCTTACAAGTTGTTATTTCATCAAGTCATTGTACAAACCAAAGCTTTTTGATCCAAGTGATCAAAGCATCATTTATATTTTTAGCAAATTATTCATCTTCTTTTTTCTCTATACATTCATCAACCTATATAAGAAATAACAGAGCAGGTACGTTCGCAAGAATTACCTCATTTATCAAGCTGACATTTTGGCTGCTTCTCAAAAAAAGCAGATTCCATCACTGGTATAGAGAGAGGCAAACTCAAATCAAATCTTGTGTGCCATTTGGGGACATATGATTAATGAGTATGTGCTCAGTTTTATTAATCTTTCTGAATTCTTGACATCTTACTCTCATCACATAACCTCTCATTTTGGGAACCACCTTTATTTTCTGAATGTTTAATGTAGATTTAATAAAAATATAGGTTTGGAATTTTTCCTTAAATTTAAAATATATACTGCTTATGAGACTTTTATTCCTATGTTAAATACATCTATCTACCCTATGCATATTATAAATAGCCATCTATTTCCCCAGCTTCTTATTAATAAAACACACTTGGCCAATCATATTTAAATGAGTAACTGGGGCTATCACCTAGCCATAATTTCAGAATATATAGAGCTATAATATATAGAGAGAGCTATAATAAAGCTTTCAATTTTTATATGAGAACAGCATTTGTTTTAGTAGTCCTCACAAGGCCTAGGACAGGTTCTTGCATGCAGCCTTTGAAGCAAATGTGAACAGAGTCTAAATCACCATGGAAAGATATGGTTGCAGCCCCCCTTATCCATCCTTATCTAAAGTTCAACAATGTTTGAGGGGTACTCAAAAGGTGGAAACATTTAGAATATCTGCCAGTAAATAATTAACTTTTTGAAGAAAAGAAAGTAGATTTTTTTCTTCATTTTTAATTTAGTGAGTTTATAAATACCATAGTGGGTTCAGGTAGGAAATGATCAATCACCAAAGCAATCTCTAAGAGAACAACTAGAGACCACTTCTAGGTAGGTACAATATGAATGAGGAACATAGGCCACCATTATGAGCTGCTTAATGAGACTCAAGACTTGTTACAAATAGGAAAGAACTCATAAATTTTAAGAGGGTCAAATTTAAAATAGGAAAGGGCAAAGTTCACATTTCGTGGGCTCAAAGACGGTCAACTTGTGGAGCCTAGCAATGCACAGAAACAAGATGTGGCTGGATCTTTCCTTAATGAGCTCTGTTTTGAGGGTGTCCGGACCCATGAGAGACCACTGATTAGAACAGAACTTCCTCCACAAAGGGGTAATTCATCATCAACCTAGAACCTATTTATTCTCTCTCCCCCCCCTCTCTCTCTGTGTTTGTGTGTGTGTGTGTGTGTGTGTGTGTGTGTGTGCTTGTGCAGAGAACAGCAGGAAGATCAAAATTACAGAGGGAGGGAGGGAGGAAGAGGGAGAGAGAGAGAGAGAGGGAGAGAGACAGAGAGACAGAGAGACAGAGACAGAGAGGAGGGAGGGAGAGGTTTTCCCTTTCAATATGACACAGAACAATTAATGTAAGTGTGAGAAAAGGCATCTTAGATGCAGGAAAGCCTTCTAGAAAGGTCCCCTTAGGTTAAAGCACAGCTGGGCAGGTAGACTGGACCCTGTCTGCACTGCTCACATCAGCCAGCCAGGTTCAGCAGTTCCTTACACTATTTCCTTTTCAGTTACTTGGGTCTCAAGTAGGTTGACTGGTAAAAGCAAAGGTGCTTTTAGAATCAACTTTTGCCACTTAAAGCATAACTAACCTTGTTTGCAATATACAAAAGACCAGAAACTCCTGGCTCACCATCTTTTCCCAGGTGAAGGAGCTGCCTGGCACTAAGGTCTAATTTTTTTTCTATCTGTGTCTGTAGTAAAGGATGAGAATGATTAGGCTCCATTTTGGTTATAGCTACTGCACTGTATGATTCCCTAAGGAAACTGGACAGATGAAGGAGAGAACATATGAAGGAACTGATTGCAGAATTCACTAATATACAGTATTGTTTGGGGGAAGGAGAAAGAACAGGGACTTTAACAGAATGAATGTGAAAGGACTGGAAACACCAGTCATATACCATGGAGATAAATACAAGTGTGTGTGTGTGTGTGTGTGTGTGTGTGTGTGTGTGAAAATACATGTATACATGTATGCACATCTCATGCGTGGAGGCTAGTGGACAACCTTGGATTATGGGTGTTGCTCCATGGGTACCATCTACCTTAGTTTTGAAACAAAGTCTCACTGGCTTGGAACTGGCTGATGAGATGAGGTTATTCTGCTTGAGGGGTGAGACACCTCCCCAACATATACCAATATGCCATGGTTTTTTATACGGTTCTGGGGATGGAAGTCAGCTCCTCATGCTTACACAGCAATTACATAAGTACACACCGTCTACATGCCAGCCACAGGATCTGTGACAATGAGACATCCTCATCTAGTAGATCAATCACATTTTCTCTTGAACCAACAAAAATGTGCAAAATAAAATAGTCTCATCTTTAGTTTTGTTGCTTTTTTTGTTTATTTAGACATGGTATGATCTAGTCTCATTCTGATCTTAAAACTGGGAATATTTTCATAACCTACAAAACCATATCATTAAAAAAAATCTCTTCTTTTTCAGCTGATGTATTGGAAGAATTATTCAAACAATAAGTACAGATTCCAGTTGATAGGATTCCTGGTTGGGTATTTCGACCAGGGTAGAACATTTGCCTCTGTTTTCTGTACAAAGAAAAGTGATGTCTTGTTAGCCTGGTAATAGCCCATTCAGCCATTAGTTCAGTTTTTAATATGTGCTAGTCCCTCTTCTAAGAATGAGATACAGTTGGTGTCTGCCCTCTTACATTCATCTCTTACAGGGAGGAGGAAGTGTAAATCACCATTCCAGTTGCAAAGACTGTTGAATATAGCTTTCCATGGTCATGGGTCTGGATAGTAATTGAATTTGATTGTTAAGAACATGAGAGTAGCCCTTTATCTTCATTTATATTTCCAACTTCCAAGAAAATGTGTCATCAATTTAATAAGAAAAATAGCAGAGTAAAATGAAGAACCTTAAACTCTGAAATGAGCTTGTCCTTTTGAAATATCTTAAATTTTTCCATTGATGTATCTCTCTCAGGCTTCCCTAATATGTGCATGTTTTTACTGAGAAGAAATAGCAGACAGCAACATATGCCAGTTTTTTGAAATTCAAATTAATCACGCTGGTTTGAGAACCCAGAGCCACATGTCCCAGCTCTTAAGAATCCCCGGATGTAACAGTGGAATGCTAATATTTAGACTCAAGTTATTTTCATAGGTGCCAACCTTTTGTCTTAAGCTGGTTCAGATTAATAAAGAAAAACTACACAATGCTACACAACTTTCCTGTCATAATTTTTGCAGTGATAAAAGTAAAATACTTGTTAAATATAAGATATGTTGACAACTTAAAGTTTATGCATTTTTGTACTTACTATCTATTGGAAATTAAAATTTAGCTAGGTTAATACAGATTTGCTGGGGATATAATGATTATTTCGATGGATGTAATAAACACAAAACCTATTGTTTAAAAATAAATTAGCTTCGCTTATGAGGTGTGGCATGTCAAAAAAATAAACTAATATAGGCTAAAATGTACACATTTTCCTCAGATCTTGTCTCCTTGTTTGATTTTTGCTATGAACAAACAAATGTAAAGAAATAAACAAAATACTGTCCTCCAGGTCTAGTTTAAATGAGTTTTTACAGTATGAAGTAAAAATTAGGACAGGCTGCTTTTGTGTTATAAATTCTATTTTATTATATTGAGTACCAAGATAAAACTTTAGACTGGACTGCCAACATATTCTTTGTCATAAGAAAATATATAACAATTTGAATGAAAAAAAATCTGTGTGTGTGTATACATACAGAACACAATAGACTCCTGCTGACTGAATTCATGAACATTTGAGTTTAAACAATATATATTAGAATTTGTTGCAAGCAGAATAAACAAACCTACACATGCTTTTCAGTGGCTATATATGTTTCCTGGTCAGAAAATCCTGTGATTTATATTTAATCATGATCTAGACTTATAGCTTAGGAAAGGAATATGTGATGCTTCCTCCACTGTATTGAGAAACTACAGCACATAAGGCTTCAAAGGAGGCAGATGTCAGTGATGATACCCATAAGCCAAGCTGAGTACTTTCTAGATTCATTTTAAATATATTTGGGCAACTGGATGGTCATACAGTTTTGTTTGATACATTCATGGTATGCATTAATTATGCATTTTATACAAATATGAATATTTGAACAGATAATTTAAGCCCTCAGAAAACCATATGGTCCCTAAATTGGATTGCTTACGATACTGTGTCAGTTGGAGTCCCACGTAACAATGGGCTGAACCCAGGTACCCATGGCTGAATCACTCAGTGGGTAAAGCTCACGAGGAAAAAGTTGATGTTTGTTTTAAGAACGCCTGCCTCTGTAACAGTAATTGTATTCTATGATTTTTGTATTCCTGTGATAAATATTTTTACAATGTTTTATTTCATGATTCTATCAAGGCCATTTTAATTAACATTCTTTTGAAAGTTTTGGAAATAAAAGCAAAATAAACAGTCTCATATGAAAATATTTTGATTACTCTTTGAAAGACTAAAAAATATGTTTTGGATAATGTTCTTTTAGTTTCAGCTTAATGTTACAATATTTTCTGTGGAAGCTATTTCACTAGTGAAATTATTATGGCTAATGAGTATGGTTCTGTTACCCATCAGTTGGCAAGAAGTAAAAACAACAAAATACAAAAAGAGAGAAAACAGTGGAAGAATTCTTACTTATTTACTTATTTATTCACTTTACATTCCAATATCAGTCCCCTCTCTCCTCCCAGACAGTCCTCCCAGTTCGGCCCCCCAATGACCCTCCCTCATTTTTTTTTTTTTTGAGAAGGGGGAAATTCCCAGGGTATCACACCTTTCCCCAGCTCTCACTCCTGCCCCCCACCCCCACCCTACTTCCACCTTTGGCACATCAAGTTACTGCCAGACTAGGCAATCCTCTCTCACCATGGCTAGACCAGGCAGGCCAGTTAGCAGAATGGGACTCACAGGTAGGGTAACAGATTCAGGGATAGCCTCCACTCCAGTTGGTGGGGGAAGCACATGGGTACCAAACTTCACATCAGCTACATATGTGTGTGGGAGAGGTGGAGGCCTAGGTCCAGCCCATGCTCACTCTTTGGTCGGTGATTCAGTCTCTGGGAGCCCTCCAAAGGTCCAGGTTAGTTGACTCTGTTGGGCTTCCTGTAGAGCGTCTATTCTGGAAAAACAAATCTTATGCCTAAACTTTGATGTAAATTGCTTTTAGACTCTTGATATGGTTTGGATACATGAAAAACAAATGTAAAGATTAGGGCTAAGACAGTGTAGTGTTCTACTGGGATTAAATGATGCTAATTTTTCAAAAACTACTTTTTTTTTTTATCCAACAAAACCAGAAATTCCCACTTAACTACACAGAATCACAGAAAGAACCAACAGATAGCATAGAATACATAACAAGCAGAACCTTTTCCTTGTGGTTGGTCCCTCCTCCAATCTTGTCAAGACAAGAGGGAGAGATACTGCTGTCTGTTTTTTTCCATGACCCTGACCTTAACCTTACATATTTCCTTGTGGTTATAGGAGACTCGTTGACAAATTACATTTTACCAAATTGGAATTAATATTGGGAGGTGATGAATGTAGAGTTTCCAGAGAAGTGATGTTTGGAGGAGTAGTGAGTTTGGAGAGTGTGATCTTAGAGACCACAGGGAAGGGATGGAAGAAACAAGGCTGAGTGAGGAGAAGCTAGGTAATGCACGTGCTTCCAGCCACTGCCTCCCGCAGGGAGAGCTCTGAGGCTGCAGTGATATTTGGCTTCACCTGACTCTGACTTTTACCCCAACATGGAGCAGTCACAGATGTGAGCTACCCAGGGAAGGAGCGTAACCCTGGGCAAAGTGCCTCTCTCCTCTCCCTCACAGACATCAGTGGAAAGTTTTTACAGCTGAACTTTGTTGGCAGTACTCTCCCAAACTACAGGAGTAAATTCTTTTATTCATATTGGATGTTGTCTATCACACATTGTAGTTACTGTCATTGGACAAGGCAAAGGAATGACCCCAGACATCCATCAAAGAAACAAAGGAAATTTGTTAAGAGGATAGGAGATTAGAGAGGTGAAGGATTTTCATACGCCACTGGATTCTGTACTTATCCACTCCAGACACTAATAAACACTCTAAAGGAACAACTCCCATTATTTGTTTATACTCAAGAGATTACCCAATTACTCTTCATTCAGTAAGTATAACACTAAGAAAAGTCACTTCTGGTGTTTGTTAGTAATAAGAGAAACTTCTGTGAATTGTTTCAAAACAAATATTCTGAGCCAAAATTCTTGAATTGTTGCTTGAGAAGTTTTATAGGGAGCACTTCTATTCAACTTTCTAATGAAGAAAATGGAGAAAATGATGTGGTCCTACTTGCAGGCTACTGTAAAGAGCAAGGGTGTTAATACTTAGTATTATGTCCCTTAGAAAAATGATGTGCATCAAAGCAGAAGACCCACATGAATATCATCTCCTTTTGATCAATGCATTAATACCAGGCCAAGCAAAGCAGACATCACAAAGAAGTATCAATGGGTATCCAATTTGATATTGTGTTTACACAATAATCACAAGATATAAAGAAGTATACAAACCTTGTTTTAAAACCACAAAGCAGATTCAGTAATATCTTGATTTGCTTCTTGAGGTTAAGTTAAAAATGTTAAATATTGGAGGGCCTCTAAGCAACATAGAAAATGTTGTCTACTGCGTTTGTTCTATGTGCTAGTCTGTTTTATGTGACTGTATTGAAACACCAGAGGCAGTTTCACTCCCTAAAGAAATGCTTCTTTGACTCAGTTTTAGAGGTTCAAAAGGCAAAAAGCTTGGTGGGTTGGTAAGGTCATACATTGGTAAATTGCTAATTTCATCCCTTCCTCAAATGCCCCACTTCCCACTGCACCTCATCACTTACTGAATGTTGAGATCTCACATGATAGAAAATGTGATCACATTGCCAAACCAGTTGCAAGGTAGTGGCCGAGCCCCACAGTTCTGTCACTTGACCCAAGGTTGCCTATTAAATCCGTCTCTTAGAAAGTACCCAAGGAGTTGTAGGGGGCTGCAACCCTGTAGGTGCAACAACAATATGAACTAACCAGTACCCCCTGAGTCTCTAGCTGCATATGTAGCAGAAGATGGCCTAATCAGCCATCATTGGGAAGAGAGGCCCCTTGGTCTTGTAAACTTTATATGACCCAGCGCAGGGGAAGGCTAGGGCCAAGTAGTGGGAGTGGGTGGGTAAGGGAACAGGGGCGGGGGTGGAGTATAGGGAACTTTCAGGATAGCATTTGAAATGTAAAGAAAATAATAATAAATAAATTAAAAAAATACATCCGTCTCTTAAATGGGCTACTGCTCTTAGTGCCAGGACCCTGATAACAAAGTTCCCAACCCATGATCACTAGAGAGCAGTTCACTTCCAAACTGCAGCATCCACGGCTCTCTATTTTTACTTTCTTACTTTTTTCTAATTTCCAATTGAAAACAGTTTGGGGAAAGTTTTGTAATATCTATCTGTATAGTAAGGCTTTAATCCATTAACCCTTATTTATTGATTTTTTGCTTTCATTTATTCAAGACAATGTAGATCAGTCAATTTATAAGTCTTCATTAGCTATATTTATGATTATTTTCCTTTCTCTATCTCTTGAACAACTTTGGTGATAGATTTATTTATAAACTTTAACAAGCACCCAAGCCCTACTTACCATCCATGAAACTCAGTGTGAGAAACATAAATGCGGACGAATGTTCTAGTTGTTCATGGTACTTCCCGACATTAAAGATGAGACAGTTAAGCAAGCCAATTAATGAAGAAATTGCAGATGGAATGTGGTAAAGAGGAAATTGCTGAATTTGACCTCATCATAACTATAGCTGACAAGAATAGGCATGTTGAGGCCAAAGGTGCAGAGCCTTTGAAAGAGATATCTGTAGAATAGCACATTATATATATATATATATATATATATATATATATATATATATATATATATATATATATATAGAATTTGAATGCAGTTTCAGTGATGGAGAAGCATCCAGGACATAATTGTTACACTCTACCATCTTCAAATTCAATTTCCCCAAGAACTTTAGACAGGATTACTTATTCCAAGACTTTGACCCAGCCCCTAGATAGTGCCTACAAGCACACAACTATTGTGAAATCCATCTTCTTAGAAAAAGGCTGCGTTCTAGTCTATCAAGGAATGGTCTGGACACCTAGGTAAGTTTCAATTCGAAGCCATTTTCTTCCAGATACCTTGTTTACACAGCTTTATGCTCTGCAGTGTGGTAGGACTATTTTATTTTATTTTATTTTATTTTTGCAATTATCTTTCTCAGCTAAGGCTTTCTGAAGAGCCTCCCTCAAAGCCACATCGATTGAGGCTTACTGTACGTGGTTACAAGTCTTGATATATGTTTCAGTCACACAACGTCTTGGTGCTCTGCAATATGAATTAGACTCAAAGGATTAGTGTGAATCTGTGTTGAGGTCATCAGACTTGTAACCCTCATTCTCTGACATGGAGGGGAATTTCCCCTGATTTAGAGTTGAAAAAGGTCTGTCCAAGTTGAATTACTGGCAATTTGACGGCTTGTTTTGGCCGCATGTTGTCTAGAGATAGAAGAGAGAGAGAATATAATCAAATACAAAACTCTAGGAGGAGGGGTGAGGGGAAGGAGAGTAAACAGGAACTCTGGAAGTTTCCAGGTTAATACTCTGCCCAGTTAAGGAAGTGTTTCTGTTCCTGACTTCTGCTTTAGTGATCACACCTCACATTTTCATCTTTTCACTTAAAACCCACTAATAGTGGGTTTCCGTCATTCATTAGCTCTGTCCAGTCCTCTTCAAAGACATAGTAAACCCTTCATCAGTTAGTATCTACTAGTAAATGGTGAAATGTTCTAGTTGGATTACCATATAGCTATCTACTTAAACATGGCAAACAGTGAAAACCTGAATACACAGGTCATCTACGTTTGACAAACGTTTGATAAATTAGAAAACAACATTTAGTCCTCATGAGAAATTCTACCTTCTTACCATACCCTGTTATATATAATTTATGCATTTAGTTTTCGACAGATATTCTACTAACTATCAAGAGTGTGCAAAGAGAACCCTCAGCTCCCCTATTCTTCTGGTGCCTTCCCAGTTCCCTTAGCATTGCCAGATAGAGGCGTAGCCAAATACGTTGACACAGCCTCTGTAGCAGTGTGAACAGAGTGATGCTCTCCTCCGAGTATGTCTCGTTACAAGGCTGTGGGATTGAGGAGAAATGGCCTTTGCAACAAGTGCAGAGCTTCCAAGAACCTGAAGGCCTACTTCCAAGAGACTTATCAGATTCTTCAGTTGCTGCTGAAAGTACTTACGCCACATTCCAGTGATCACTATGTGAACGATTTCAAACACTCTCTTAGACCGATAGCCCTTTACATGGGATAGAATGGGCAACTTGAATATTCTTTTAATCTCAAGCTTTGTCTGGGGGATTTCTGTAAAGACACAAAGGACTCATTATCTAGAAAATATTTACTTCGTCACTTCAGAGCATATTTTCCAGACACTTAAAGCTTTTACAGCAGTATACTACACTAGGCCTCCCCTCTCAGAAGTCTTGCAGCATAGAGAAGACTGATAAATTTTCATGGAATTGTGTTACAACAGTTTTTATTTTGTCCTCATGTGTCCTTATGAAATATACTTGTTTTAAATATTAAAATTAAATAGAGAACCAATATTTAAATGATTTGATTTTAGTCACACCATTTTGCCAGTGGACTTAGAAACTGAAATAATTTTAAAAACCTACCAGTTTGGACCAGAGTAGCTTTGATAATAAGTTTCTCTCAGACTTTCAGTGCTGATATTTGTAATTGTAGATATCATTACATGAAAATGAATAATGATTTGTCTTGAAGAGGAAGCTTGACAGTGATATTTATCATGTCAATATTTATGGTTTTGACAGTAACAAATTAAGTTTTGTACTTGGCTATTCGCTCTCAGGTTACAATCGATAATAGTAATTGTTTACTAGATTAAATAATTGAGGCGAAATAGATAGGGATTTAAACATTATGCTCAAGTGAATCACGGTTTATCTGGATCATGCTTACGTTAGTACTAACTGATTAGTAAACCTTTTGCTTTCTATGCTTACTTGCTCCGAGGAAAGAGTGAAACCTCAAAATCGGATTGGTCTTGCTCCCCAGGGATGACACAAAAGTGCTGCATGGACTTGATTCCCTTGAACAATAGAAATCTGTTCTCTCGTGGTTCTTGAGATTACAAGGTCAAAGTAAAGGCCTAGGGGGCCATGCTCCTTGTGAGGATCTAGGGAAGCCTGTCTCCTCGCCATTTGCAGCTTTATCACTCCATTCTTTTCTCACCTTGTCACTTGGTGTTCTCTGCTATGTTCCAGTTTCAAATTTCCTTAATCCCACGAACACCCCCATCGCCAACGCCAATATTCTTTCCTTGATTATTTGTGCAATAATACATCTAGATATTGCTAACCAGCTGACCAATAATTCTTTTGTTCTTCTTCTGTAGAATACATAGAAAACAAAGCAGAACTCTTGGATGGTGGCTTTTGTTTCCCCAGTGTTAAGCATGTAAGGGAGAGCAATAGTGCTACACTTTAGTATTGTAATCTGCTTACATGACTGAGGCACACGGATTCCTTTGCTCTACAAGTGTCTCTGTTCCTGTGAAGTTCTCAGATATGCTAACAACTTGTCCACTGGCAGTAGTCAAAGTTACAGCTTGCAGCCAAGAGCCTGACCCTTGGCTCTGAAGACATGACAACTCCATGGCTGTCAACAGCTTTGTATTTTCTTCTATGAATCCTTACAGCCTTTCATTAGCTTTTCATTTCTCTCTTGTCGTCTATTTCATACCTCAGTTCCTCTTGGGATGTTGAGCTTCTTCTTCATTTATTGGGAATCTGGCTGATTAATTAACTAATGTTACACTCAGATGATACTTTCGCGGTGACCTTGGAAGGCTGGTTTTACTAGGAATGCGTTTAGCAGCTGGATTGAACACCTTGGCACTCTACTGCTGCTCAAGAATTATGGGGTACCTAGTAACTGGACATGAAGGACATTTGACATCACAAAGGCAGAGAGCAGAGCCCATTATTAACTGACAGCTAGATCCTGTTGGTGGATAGTGCCAGGAAGGTTCAAGGGTGTGGAAAGTCCTCTTGCATTTTTAGTTGTCATACTACTTTTAAGTCAGCTTATGCAGTAAATATAACCCAGAGATTGCTGCTTTTTGCTGAATTCAGGCCATTAGTTTTTTTTAATTTCCATGCTACCACTGTCATTGTCCTTGCTGCTGTTGCCATCTCTACATCCGGGTACCTTTGCTGCTTCAGCTTCTTCAGTCACATTACCATCTAGGCCTGCTCTACTGAAATGAGGCAAGAAGAAAAAACACAAGAGACAGCTAGACAGGGCCTGATGTTGAAATACCAGGAAGGCAGCCCAAGGAAGTATCTTACAGCTCAGTCACCTTGAAATCCTGAATGGCCTGTTTATACAGCACTGGAAGAGATGTGTGGGCTGACCACAGCCATGTATTGGGCCAATGATGGGTCTTTCAACTTCATCATTCACAGTTAGATTTGTGTTTGGGGCCAAGGACTTATTTGACAATGACAGTAGTCCCTCTAGTAGGGGATGGAATCACTCCTAGCCATGTTGGAAATGTTTTTTCCAGGTACATAGGGTTCCAAAGAACTCTGGCAGAGGCAGTGCCTTTCAGAAGCTCATCTCGAAGCATGGTGATATTGTTTGAGAAGCCTGGACCTGGCATCATTGCTGTCTAGACTGATGTTTAGCCTGAGAGCCCCTTTGCTTAAGTTGTGCTCACTTTGGACACATGTCTCTGACTATGACGTTGGGAAGACGTGCACATAATCAGCCTTTACGATAAAGTACATGACGGGTGCAGCCAGTCATTGATTGAGAACTATCTACCTTTTCCCTTGTAATGATTCAGAATGTTAACTGCCTTCTATAACCACCAGTAGGCTACTCAAAGAGAACTTAGTGTTAACAAGTTATTATGCCTTGCTTCCTTAAGGAAATAGTCTGCCAATGCTGTCTCAGTCATTCTCAACAGTTGTTAAGTCTTGACCCATGGCTTTAAAAGCTAATGTTCCTGAGCCCTTCTTAACCATAAGCATGTAACCCAAGAAGGTTGGAAAATTGAGAAGGACTTCTAAAATGGAATGTAGAGATAGAATTATTTGAATAGAGAAACATAGAAGGAAAAGAAACTGTTTTATATTACAAGAGAGACTTTCCTACAAACTAGTGAAGGTACTGCATCCAGGAACCAAATTCAAATTCTAGTTTACACAGGAGTGGAAAAACAACTGCTCTGTGGCTTTTAAAATCAAGGAAGTCTAAATAGCCCAAGAACTGTTTTAAAAATTAAAATTGAGAAAGTAGCCCATGAGTGGAGAAAACAACCAAAATAAGTGAAAAATAAAAATGAAAAATAGATGCCACTTAAAAAGCCCAATGAGGAAAAAAATGTAGAAGGAAGGCACGCCATGTGGTAAACCCTAACGTCACTGAAGGAAGGTTATTCTTAATACGGAAAGAAAGAAATATGTTGTACTCAGATGGCCATATTTATTGAAGTCAACGTTCTAACCCAATGAAGATCATCACTGTGACATTTTAGAAAGACAGATTCCCTGGGTGCCAGCGAAAAGAAACTACCAGTGTCTTAGAGTTCACAATTGCTTATTAGTTGTTTTCCCTATAGACTCAACCCCCCAATCTCAAGACACAACAAAAGTTGTCTTCAAAATTCAGTGAGAAATGACTTCTGATGTTGAAGTCTTTATACAGACAAATTAATTAATCGGAAGGAGGGCAATTAACAAAATAATAGTCCAAACGTGCAAGTCATCAGGGAGATGAGTTTTATGTGCCATTTCATAGAATGCCGTCATATGATATACCCTACCAAAACAGGACAATAAACAACAAGAGACCTATTGAGTCAGGAAGGACTTAAAGGAACTCCAGAGCTCTCAAGACAGCAGGTGATGTAGTAAGCTGCTGTTGGCAAAGGCGGAGGAGATATCTCAGGGCAGTGACACTGACACGCATCCTGATCCATTTGGAATTGTTGACAAAAGGCCCCAGACAACAGCTGGAGAGTTGGGTGGTATAGCCCCGAGATGGGGAAGACAGCGAACCTAGGCACACAGAAATAAGGGGTAGGTTGAGAGCACAGTGTCAGAGGACCAAAAGACTGGACATCGAACCCCAGGACTGAAAGATCAGGAGGAAACTTTATTTTTATATTATATAGAGCTTTATTCAGAGATAACTTTTAAAAACTCACACTACCATAAGTAACCCAGAGCCTTTTCTTCTACATGACACACACTGATTGTTTAAATTCATTAAACATACCACCTGCTTCTTGGTATGCGGCTAGCTCCTCACAAATGTCTGCTCCAGATTCCTAGAATTGCTAACTTGCTGAGTAATGAGACAATGTAGCCTTTCCTTTTCCTTTCACTAACACTCAAACAGCAGAAACATTTCAGCTTTTGAAAGAATTAACACCGTTTTCCAAGGATAAAATTTGCCTCTCTGTTTCACCTTTTTAATAATTTCTCTTTCTCCTCCTCTGCTGTGAACACTCTGTAGATATCATTCCTTTGAAATCTCTGAGATAGGCTTAGAGTAAATGTCTCTAAGGTTTGAATTTCCAGTTAAACAAAAAATTACTGCTGTAGCTTTCATAGGGCACACATGGAGATAAATATAAGTAAAAGATATGCTTTTTCTGTAACCTAGTTTTACTAAAATAATGATTTTTAATAGTTCACAAATACTGGGTAACAGTCTTTAATTAGTACATAATGTATAATTATAATTCACAAATGTGGTTAAGCAAAGAGAATTTTAAAGTGTAAATTTTTGTTTTTAAGATATAGTTTCTCTGCATAGCTCTGGCTGCTCTGGAACTTGTTCTGCAGATCAGGCTAGCCTAGGCTAGCAGAGATCTGTCTGCCTTGAAGTGTAAATTTTAAAAAAGGAATGTAAATTTTTTCCCCAAGAAGTATGTGTGAACTAGTTTTTATAGAACATTCATAATAACCATGTAATTTGTTCAAAATTCAATTTCTTGTTGCCTTGTAGATTTCGGCAATGGGAATTTTGAAAAGCAAGGTACATCCTTGCATAGCTGTGAAGTAGTATCCCCAATCCTAGTAAGCTCTTTTATTTGTTGGAGAACCTCATACATATACAATGTATTTTACATGTAACACTTTCCATCTCCTCTCAACCCTTGCCTACCTCTCTCCCAATATTATGTTCTATTTTCCTAACTCACAGCATCCAACAGTGTTTCCCATATGTGCTTGGTTATAGATCTGCCCTTGAGAGCATAGGTGAGCATACCAAGAGTTATTTTCCTGTGGAAACTGGCTCTACCTACTCTAGGCAGTGTTTTAATTTACAATGTGCAATATTTATAATTTGCAATGTTATCAATGCTTTCCTGAAGTTTCATAAGATATACTCAAAGTCATAGATAGCATGCAGAAACATTAAAGAAAAACACACTGAATAGGAAAGTTCTTAACCATACAATAAGTCACGAAAAAACTAAGCAAGAAAATCCTGCCAGGAGATAGAGGGATTTGCCAGAGAGAAACATGAAAGAAAGGCTGACTTCAAGATAGCAAAGACCCTCTCAAAGGATGAGAGAGCTGGTGACATACAGGTTACTAAGTGGATGTAAGAGAAAGAAAAGACTTATCTTCCTAGATGAAGTTTTCAAGTACTGTTAACGAAGACTTCCCGTTCATACACGAATTTCTGAATTTCTCTGTACTCCTCAGGCTCCCCATCAGTCATGTGGTCTGACCCACTCCTTGAATATTTTCCTCTGTGACTAACTAAAAGCGAACAGTCCCCGGATACATCTAGAAATGGTTTAAAATCTACACCATAGGTAGCTGAAGTCAGAGAGGGCAGGTGGACCTCAGCCCTCCTCAGCACTGTTAGGCATAGTAAAGAAGCTACGGAACCACACTGGGTACACTGGACTGCGGATGCAGATCTGGTATCTCCCAGTCTCATCTTCTATGCCAAGTTCTTCCGAGCTCTTTTGCCTGCTTCTGTCTGCTCTCCTCATTCTATTTTGCTATGTCTGCCCCATTTTTTATGGCATCGTGTACTTTTCAGGTGCATGTACTTAGTGGATGAAATGTTGAGGATTTTCATGTCTCCACTGTCCCATCTGCATTTCCATCAATGCAGAGAATGTCCTTTGGAGTTTACTAAGGGACGTTAGTAAAAGACCAGGACACCAAGTAAGAGAGGCATTGGATAAAGTGTAGGGGGATTGTTCAGAATGTCCCAGATGAGAAAATGAACCAAAGATGAGGGGATTAATTTCCAAGAAAACAACAGAAAAAAACCCATCAAAGTCCAAGAGCCAATAAGCACGTAATGTATTTTCCATTATATCTCCTTAATGAAGTGGTTGATGTAACTTTAGTTTCCGTGGTAGGCTGTATTCCCTAGAAAATTCTTTTAGGATTGTGATATGGTTTGCCCCTAATATGTCCATGTACTGGAGGTTTGATCATCAAGTGGCAGTGTTAGAGGTAAAAGAATCTTTAAGAGGCCTAGATCTAGAGGAAATGGTTAGGACACTGGAGTATCTGTCCTTGAAAAATTTACAGGGGTTTTCTAGGTACCTAACTGTTGAAATATTTTTTTTAAAAATAAATGCCTTCAGCAGGTTAACTACCTGCCTTAATGGCTTATGTTCCCAAATGAAGACATACATAGTCTTTATATTTTAATATGCTTTAAACAGCACAATAGCTGGGCCATTGCCTAACCTCCAAGCAGCTAATCCTGAGTTATTACTTACTAATTCCATTTTCTATCTTGGCTGCCCTGGACCCAGGTGGGAGGGAGTTGTGCTCTCCTGGCCCCTTCATTTGGTGGCTCTGCCTCTCTGTCCTGAACTCTTCTCTTCCCCTCCACATCTCTTCCTTCCTCCTCCTCTCAGTCCCAAGCCCAAGAGTCATAAAATCCTGCCTCTCTCTTTCCTTTCCAGCTGTTGTCTTCCTTATTTTCCAATCAAAACCAACTGGGGACAGATTTCCAGTAGTTACAAGCAGATGTTCTCCTGCAAACACTTTTTTTTTTTTTCTTTTTAAACAGGAACATAGTTAGCTTTAGAATGCAAGAAACTTCACCTAACTTAATTCTCAAAGAATGGTCTATAAGGTGAAGCCTTAGCCCTCAGGTATTCAATGAGTTCCTTTTATACTTCTTTGTTGTGACCTAGTCAAGGGGCCCTGACTGGAGACCAGACAAATACTGTTACTCAATCTTGGACTTAGGTTTCCAACACCATGAGATAAACATACCTCCCTTCTCCCCTTTTTACCTTTCCTTCCCTCCCTCCCTTTCTCTTTCTTTCTTCCTCTCTAGTTCTTCCTTCCTTTCTTTCTCTTTTGTTTTTTAAAGACAGGTTTTCTCTGTGTGGTCCTGACTGTCCTGGAACTCTTTGTAGATGAGACTGGCCTCAAACTCGTAAGAGATCCGCTGCCTCCCTAGTGCTGGCATTAAAGGCATGTGCCACCATGCCCGACCAATACCTCCTATCTTTATGAGTATTTATCTTTAAGCATTATCTTATAGTAACAGAAAGTGCACTAAGGGAGACCAAGGCTTGCATAGTGGTGTGCAAGTACATCATTAGAAAACCTGCCAGGAGAAGCAGGTCAAGTTGGAGGATCAATACAAGGGAGGGTGAGAAAAGACAGATAAAGATGTAACCACAAGAGAAAATGCCCCAATGTTCTAAATTCCCGTGAGAAACTGTAGGATATAAATTAAGTACCAGCCATGCCAGATTAAGGAAAGGGACTTGGTGCTTTTATGCCCATGAGCTGATCTCACATTGTTTACTGAATGAAATGCATTTCTGGCTCATCCTCCAGTTCTTTTCCATGTTGACCACATAGTTTGGTAACTGAGAGCAGTGGCCTGAATAGACATAAATCTAAGAATAAAGGAATGAAAGCCCATTGTGTTAGAGACAGAGGTAAGAATATGCAAATAAAAGGATAAACAGTGACTATAAAAGTAAAACACTGACAGGGCCTTGGGCTAACATTATTGCTTAAGACAATGAGAAATGATTTGTAGTTTCTCAAAGAGTGACTATGAGACATATGATCCATCTGAATATACTTTTGACCATTCCTTTTAAATACTTCTCTGTGAAAAATGATATCATGTCCTCAATAATGGAATGGAGATTTTATATATGTATATATACATATATATAATATATACACATATATAAATAAACAAATATATAGACACACATAGACACACAAGTATATATATACATATACACATACACACTATACACAAATATATACACACAGATATATGCACACACATCTCTTGTCTCTGTCCTGAAGGTTCTCATGCCCTTCCTGATACTTTAGATACCAGGGAGCTAAATAATTTATAAATGTTTCAGCAGTAGACTGAATAATATGCTCCCAATTCATATGGGAAACCCTAAGTCCCCAGTGTGGAACCATTCAGGGTGAGGACATGGGGGTCTTGCTAGGATTAGCATCCTCTGTAGCAGTAGGTGAAAGTATGCTCCCTTTCTGTGCTGTGTGAGGATCTAGAGAAGGTATTAGAGGGCATTAGAAATGCATTAGATGACACCTTTGCACATGGATCTTGGGCTTTCTGGAATCAAAAATTGTGAGAAGAGAATATCTGTTGTTTTACCTATCTTGTTCATGTTTTCTTGTAGGAAAAGCCTGTACACTCATTTTTGAACATGATTTGTTTTATTTAAGATAAAATAAAACTTGAAACAAAAATTACACAATCTTCTAATACTACCTCTATCCTACCTAGTGAACCATAATGCAAATTTAGGCTATTTTGTATATAATCTTAATACATTTGTTATTATAAGTTGTACAAAAAATCAGAAATGTGTGTACTTTATCTTGGCAAGTTGAACCTGAATGTAACTTATGATATTTTTATGTATCTTAGTAGAGATTGTCTTTAGGACTTTCCAGAAAGGACTGTGATTTACATATTGGCAAGAACCACTGGAGAGATACCTACTCAACTCCCATCGACATTTTGAATATTGATACATGGGTCCTAAAGGTCATAAATGTCCAGGTGTTTAAAAAAGTAAAGAAGACTGGAATGAAAATATTCACTGCTGTGAAAACATTGTGTTTACAGGCATACTGTAGAAGAGGGCGTTAGCCCTGTGGCTGACACATTCACCCCTCACCCCATGCCTCATACTTGCAGAGTGTAAGACTGTAAGGCAAAGTGCTATTGGGAGCCAGCCAGCAATACTGGAAAGATTGCAACTTGCTTTCTAAATCTGGTGCCTCAAACTGACCAGTTCTGCAGAATGTTAATTGGCCAATTTTTTGTTACCAAAAAGCAAGTCCTATTTTGTGTTTAAAATTGTTCTTGGTAGTGATGTCTTTAAGTGAACTCAACAATAACTTCTATACTATTTATCCCTGTAAATGGTATCTGTATTACGTAAGAGATATTTATATCCATTTCTTAAGTTGGAGTGATGACAGAAATGATTGGTTCCTTAAGATCTATGCCCCTCATCACCACATACTGTCTTCAGCTTGTTTTCACTGATCCTCCCAACACTGTCTATCATGTATACAGGATCTTCTCACTTTGTTCTATTTCTACAGAAAAAAGGAAGAGACAGAATGGCAAGTGTTGTGGAAATTTCATGGGCTTTCATCACGTTTGATAAGAAGGGATGAAGGAATGAAAGAAAACTGCCACTGAGTCTACTGTCAATCTTTTGTCTCCAAAGTATTTTCAGTGGTGAGGGATCTTGCTAGCTGAGACAGAAGCAGCTGGCCTCTCAGACCCATTCTTGGCATTCCCTATTTTCTAATGACTCGAAAGAAGAGTTGTAATTGGCAATAAATATGGACACAAATGAGAGAGCTCTCTAGCATATTTCTCAAGAAGGAAGTCATTTTGACAGTACCCAGGACAGTGAATAGAAGATTAGAACTTATCATAAGCCTCTCTAAAATGTACCTAATTCATTAATTTTTCTATTCACCCAATTAATGAAAATGTACAGAGACAAGCTTTAGCCTTGTATGGTATTTAGAAATTAATGACTAGATTAGGTCACATCATTCCTGCCTCAGTTCTGAACATACCTGTCACTCTTTTGTAGCAATTTCATCTGAGATAAGCCCTCTATCTTGGAGGGAAACTCAATATAACACAGAATAGATGAAGAAAGTTCCTTAAGGGAAAGGATATTCCGGGAGGAGGCAAACATTCTATTATTCAAGGAAGCTAGTTAAGCTCGGAAAATAATTAAAATAGTAAATGGTAGATATTCAAAAGTAAATAACTTGGAAGAAAATCCCTAAAACCAACCATATACATACACACACACACACACATATGATGAAGCATGGCAGCATCCAGGCAGCCATGACACTGGAGGAACTTAGAGTTCTATATCTTTTTCTGAAGGCAAACAGAAGACTAGCTTCCAGGCTGCTAGGAGAAAATTCTCTCCAGACCTACCCCTACAGTGACACACTTGCTCCAACAGGCCACACCTATAGATGCTGCAGCCGTGAAAGGAGCACATAACACATTGTGTCTTATTGTTATTTCATACTATCATTCAGCCACGCTAAACTGTAAAGAATCTTGAGTGTATTCATCTTGATTTTTATATGCACAGAACCTGAACCTTGAATAATCCAAGATAATAATAATTATTTCATTGAATATGTGCTGCCATGTGCCACATACAACTTACCTAAAAGCAATGGATCAGCAGAGATATTTAAGAAAAAAAATGATAAAAGTGAGTAAATCGTTTTTATTATTAAAGTATTAAATCAAATAAAAATGTTAATTAATTTTCTCCAGTTTGTGTCCAGCTCTTCATGTTTCCCGCCAAGCATTCTGCATACCTCTTTTTCATGTTGTGACAGTTGTGACATGGACACTTGGGTTATATGTACTAACTCCAAACTCTGAAGTCACAACTTTCATAATGTTTTTGCTTTTTTAAACAACAGGCATTTCTTTACATTTCTGTTCCTTCTAAAATGCTCTCTTCTCCCTAATTGCATACTCTTGCTCCTCATGTTTCCCTTCTTCTTAAAAACAAAACAAAACAAAACAAAACAAAAATAAAAGCTGTGGAAATTCCCAGCTTTGAATAGATTTAACTATTCTAGTTTTCTCGTCATCATCCAAATCTATTCTTTTCCACCATAACCCTTACTTTACAGACTTGTTCTCATTCACCTCACATCAAACCTTGTGTTCTTGCTTAGATTCAACCTGCACATAAGAAACATGACATCTCAAAAAAAAAAAAAAAAAAAAAAAAGCCGGGTGTGGTGGCGCAAGCCTTTAATCCCAGCACTTGAGAGGCAGAGGCAGGCAGATTTCTGAGTTCGAGGCCAGCCTGGTCTACAGAGTGAGTTCCAGGACAGCCAGGGCTACACAGAGAAACCCTGTCTCGAAAAAAACAAAAACAAAAACAAAACCCAGAAACATGACATCTCACTTTTAACTGCATGCCTATGGGGTACACTTCTGAGCCCTGGCAGCTTCACATGTGTGTTCATGGTGTGGTGTTGAACCTGAGTCTTTACTTTCTAAAGAGAGCTTCATCCATCCATTCATTCTCTTTCCCTTATCCCTGCCTTTCCCCCCTCTCTTTTACTCAAGGAAAAATTGCTTAATTAGCCTTCTTCTATCCTCTCTGTAATCTTGACACTATTCTCCATCACAAAGGTAGTAAGTAGGCAAACAAAATATCCTATCTTTCAGAAGAGGAGTGGAGAGATGCCCATAGCTAGTGCACTGCAAAAGCTCTACTTAGTGATCTTTACTCGGTGTAGCAAAAGCAGCATTTCCTGAAATATAATTGTAGGGAATGTTTTACCAATGTGACTGTGTTTTACTCTTCTAAAACTTCTGGGTGAAGGAAGGTTTCAATGTTGTTGAAATTAGTTCCAGTTCTTAAAGTGACATTACTTCACTGCTAGCTCTTCTTCTGTAGATGCAAAGCCAACTTGTATAAAGTGCATAAAGGCCACAGAGAAAAGGCTTTCATGCTCTGTTTAGCGTAAGGCAGCTGCAAAAAACGCATGATTTGGAGCACCAAGGCTATTCCTGATGTCTTTCTCCACTGCTACAGATGTGCAGTCTAAATGCATTGGTTGTAGAGCCTTGAAGTATAAGGTTGAGTTGCTATAGGAACACTGAAGTTGTGTGTTCCTTTATTTTCGCAGTTACAAAACTAAACTGTATTCTGGGAAGTCAAATGTTCTATGGAACAGAAACATTTCTCTGGCTATAGAAAGCTCCTTTGAATAGACTACATGATGCACTATTAATTACATGCTGCGGGAGCATCCAAGGCACATGCATGTCATGCCTATGATTGTGTAGTATTGCTTCTATTTCCTGAACTGAATGTTAAAGTTTTCCTGGAAGGACTCAATGAAAACAAATGCTCTCAAGCATTCCTGGCGTCTCTGACACAGTTAAAGCACAGTTGGGCTGGGGAAGAAGGAAGACTCTATTTCTACTTCAACGGATTATTTTGCCTCCGTTGATGTTGAATGTTAATTTATGTGTTGAGAAGATCAGAACTGATTGGCCTAATCATTAGACGAAGTATATTCTCTCTCTTGTAAGCACTTACATAATTACTTTTTAAAAAAGGTTTACATAAATCTGATGCATCTTTTTCAGCCAAGTAACCAAATATTACCCCTTGACAATGCCGCAGCCAAGTGCTCAAACAGGCGTTTGCTAGGATTTGCTGAGTACCATTTCCGTTCTGAAGTGTTGCAGTTTCAGCTTTTCCTTCTTGGAAAAGCTCATTTCCTCCTCTGGAATCAAGTCTTAGTCTTAGGATTGTTTTCCAAGTAAAATCAGGTTGGAAAAAGTGGACCATTAAAGTTTTAATTTTTTTTTTAAATCTTTCATCTTTTCTATCAAACAATGTTAAAGACTCCTATTTAGTTGGTGACTGAGGAAGAAGTTTTAGCTCTTTAAAGGAGAATACAGCCTTTGCTTTAAAGGATAAAGGCCAAGGAGGAGCCAGAATCTGGGACCATTTTTCATTAGAGGGCCTGAAAAATCAAAGTGTGAAAATGCTCTTGAAATTAATGACTGAAACTATGGGTCTTATATGTTATTGTATTTAATAATGTTGGCATTTCATCTAGGCTTTTCCCCACAGTTACCTGGCACCAGCCAGGCATACCTGACTCACTATAAAAGGGGCTGCCTGTCCCCTCTCAGCTCTTCTCTTGTTCATCCTCTTCCCTCTCTCTCCCCATCCCCCTCCCCCTCTTTCTCCAGGCACTAATGGCTGGCTTCTACTCCTCCACTCCTCTACTTCTGTGCTCCCATCCCTGCTTTCTCTCAACTCCCCTCCTCATGCTATGGTTAACTCTATTCTATACCTTCATGTGGTCCCTCAGAGGGTAGGGATGGCTCAGCATGGGCCTGCAGAAGCACTCCCTGCCCCCCACACCTTACTGCACCTTCATCTGACATATTCTTTCTTTCTCTTTTTATAAAACACAACAAATAACCTAAGGGAATCATTGAATTTAAAAAAAAAATTTGAAAGATTAAGTATTTGGACCAGAGCGCATTGTACAAATGCAGATTTTGCAATGGAGCATTTGGCAAATGTCTACTTCTGCAGTTTTGTGGTGTGAAGATACTCATGGCAGGAATATGTCAATTCTCCTAGCAGACAGGAGGGCAGCATCTAGGCAGGCAGAATGATTTTCAGCTATTTTTTCTTGATATTTGGCATTAGTGTTTTAATCAGTTATGAAAAAATATCCAACTCCTGCCCAACTGCCTAGTTAGTCTGCCTTAACCCCTTTTCCTCCTGTAAGTGAAGCCATTTGTTGAGTTTTAAAACACCTGCAGGGCAGGAGGCCTCAGCACCTCTCCAGGGAACAGGACAGGGAAGAGGAGAAGGAAGGAGAGAATGCAGAGGACTAGGAGAGGTTACAGTAGGAGCCCAGGGCCCCACTGTGCTCCACCATGACTGCTACTTAGTTTAATTTTCTCTTCTCTGACCTGGCAAGGATGGAATACTGTTCAATTAACGGGCCTTCTGCTGGCAATAGACTTTTTTTTTTTTTTTTAAAGGGAATAAGCACTGGGTTGAGAAAATAGATTTTATTCATTTTCTCTTGCTCTCTCTCTCTTTTTATTGTGTGTACACAAAGAGAAAAAGTATATACACAGACATTGTAAATATATAAATGATATTAATTGATTATTCAAATATGATTAGATTTCACCTTCCACTTCCTAGCTCTTTTGATTAATACACACACACACACACACACA
>NC_034591.1:9149547-9159265 GCF_900095145.1 Mus pahari
ACACACACACACACATACACACACACACACCACATATAACATATTTGTGTATGTGTGTGTGTTAGCTAATGGATTCAGGTCAAAAAGAGTATTTGAATTTCATTCAAATTGTTGCAGAATGTCTACTTAGTAATGTTATGTAATATAATCTTAGTTCATTAATACTTTTCTCATTGAGAATAAGATTAGGGTTTTGTGGGTGTTTTGTCTTATTTTATTTTATTTTATTTTATTTTTTGTCTTTACACAGGAAGTTTCCAATTAAGAAGGGGAAATAGAATGTAGGCTGTGTATTCACTGTAATATTGAGTCTCCCAAGCAAGTACATATTATAAATGACCCTGAGCAATACATCAAGCTTTGCTCTTTGTATTTTAAAGAATCCAAATCTTAAAAAAAAATACCAGTAAAAATACTAGACGCTAATATCCCCCCAACCATGAAGCTGTGGTACATTTATATTAAATGCCTGGAAGAGCTTTTGACAGCATAGAAGAGATTGGATCAAAATAGCATGACAGTTATTGGAAACACATATAATTGATTAATGGGAGTTGAACTCCTAATTTTATAAGACCTAAAAGCATATGGAATGACTGCTTTTCTGATTGTTCATACTGTAGTAGTTACTGGGGGCTGGGGAGGGGAATTTTATGTTGATTGAAAATACAGCTGTCCAGATGCATATTTTGATTTTTAAATAACACCAATATTTTACCTTCAATGATACAATATAACTTAAGTGTAGTTTCACAAATTTTAAATTTTGTAGCAAAGTCATCTTCATTTAGAAAGGATGTTCTTTAAATGCACACAACTTTTAAAAGTGTTTGTGTTCTATATCTTTAACAAAAATTATACTTGTGAATTCTTGTTAATTTTCTTTTGTAAATGTATAATTCTGTTTTGCTTCAAACTTATAACGTTCGTGGGTCCTCCGATCTGTTTTCCCTGGGAACTGCACATGGGTATTTGGAAGTGCAATCGGAAAGGGCAATTATGTTCTTCAGAGGATTTGTCAGGGAACAGAGCTGAAGGAGATTAAAGTAGATGTGATGGTTGTAGGGGTCACAGCCTTGATCTTGAGCCAGGACTTACTATCACTGTTTTAATTGAGCCTGCAAACTCAAAGGCTACGATGTGGTGGCCACCTATTACCACAGAAGACATGGCTCACTAATTGGAAATGAGCGATCATGGGCTTCTTCCAGGAACAAAGACTCAGAGCAGCCAAATATGAATGGCAGTTCATTAAAGCAAATGTGCAGAGACTTGCAGACTGTAATTGATGTGGAGCTTTCCTTTTTTATATCTCAAAAATATGAACTCCTCACTAACTCTTTCTCAAAGGCATGTACATTATTAGTTTAACTTTTATCTTAGCTTCAGTATTGCTGTAACAAGATGAGAGGAATCTTTTCCATTAGCGATGAAGAAATTTCCCATTGAAGGGATTTTTGCGTCTGTCAAATGCATTTTTTTTTAAAATTATATTGGTAGGGTTAACATACCATATTGCTTTCATTGCCATATCACAGGAGGGTTAAAAGACAGGAAAATGTATGTAGTATATTCTCATCCGAAGCATAGCAGTGGGCACATGGTGGCATTGAGAACATCTTCCTTAGCAGAATAAGTGCACTTTGATTGATCCAGTTCTTTTTTTTCCCACCAGGTTCTATTGTATGTACAAACCTCACATAACAAAGTGCTAATTTCAGATGCTATTAAATAAGGCTAAGTTTGCAATTAAAATAATTTGTGGTGTGTTAAAAGAAGACATGTATTCTAGGCTTACTTCTTCACCTCAAATAGATGTCAAGCACAACTATATTTAAAATAGAATTGAGCTTTTTTTCCTTTTCTCATTTTAACATTATATAATATAGAAATAAAACATAGCTTATTTTTGAAGGGTGCTAGCTTTCTCTTTGCTATTCCATATCCAATGTCTGTGCACTCAAGGCTGAATGAGCTAGTCCTCAGAGTGTGTTTCACCATGTCTCCTGTTCATGAATTCTTCGAGATGTGGACTAGTGTTCACAAATTCTGTCATAAGTAATTTAACGGGGGATAAATGCTTTTTGAGGTTGCTAGCCCACCTCTTCCAAAGATTCTTTCTTCTTTAATGAAACATATGGGCATGGTTTCTCCAAGCATGGTATCTGAAGGAGGTTGCATGTAGCTTTTGTTTTCCTGCTTAAGCTCTGGGAATGGGCTGGGTTACCGCCCCCCGCCCAGAGACTATTGGCTGTGTGGATGAAACACACACACACACACACACACACACACACACACACACACACACACAGACATTCAATTTCAACCTGCTTTATTGGCTCAATTGCTGGGCACTACTAATCTACTGTGGCTAGCATGTCCTTCCCAATACTCTTAGCTCATCACTTCTCAAGCTGCCCTAGCTTTAGTTGTCTAGTCACCTTCAGTCCCATTTCAACAGCCCAACCTCCATTGTAGAAGACGCCTATGGCCACTCTGCCAAAGATCTCACATGACTGGTTGGCTTTTCTCCCTCCAAAGCATGGCAAAACTCTTTTCTTCTCCCCTGCCTCTGCTAGCTTGCTTGCAGGAACCCTGAAGCCCCATCTATTTGGCACAGCAATTAACCTCTAGCATCTTTATTAGTGGAACAAGAATCAATTGGGGAACAGGACCTTAGCATCAGCATCATCCCTATGTATAATGATGAACTGGAAAAGGGAAGGTGGTCAGCTACCCAGTAACCAACCATTGGTCACCTCAGAGACCACTGGCCACCCAGTGACCACCACCTACCTAAGAAACCTCTGGATCTGAGTAGTCACAAGATTTAGAAATAAGAATTAGTGGACAAAAGTCCCAATAGATACACACACCTATGGCTCAGGGAACAGCGTGATAGAGGGGAAGGAAAGATTTAAGCGCCAGATGATGAGAAACTTTGCTTTGAGATTGTTCCTTAGACACATGAGAGGCTCACCAACATGACTGTACAGAGCATGAGGCGGGGAGGGGGGGAGGTGGAGAGAACCCATGAGTCTTCAACCCTACAAAAGACTACATAAAACATGCCGTGAGTGGAAGAGGTGTTTCTTCCCAGTCAAGAGCACACTAAATTGTTGTCCAGTGCCAAGCAATCTTTCCTAAAAGAATACATACAAGTAACATTATATGGACTCAACAGGTTATATTTGGAAATATATGTGAGTATACAAACACAAATATGCATGCAACAATAACTGATGGAAATAGGGAATGTGAAGTTGAAGGAAGGAAGAGAAGAGCATACGGAGGTTTGAGAAGGGAAAGATGTAATTAAAATAGAACCTCAAGAATAAGCAAACATCCATAAAAGAATTATTGGGCAAATGTACTTTATAGGGTTTGAATATATCCTAGTTCCCACTTTATTGATTATTGACTTTGGGAAAAAAATAAAATGAGATTAACAAATTATATGGTTTTTACCTCTGGCATTGAGAGGATGCATCTATGCTTCTTGATCATGAAATCTTTGTCAGAGTTTATAGCACTAACAGTAGTCAATAGTCACATTTATTGTTGCTATTAGAAAATAGATGGAGATTCTCTTTTTCATCTGAACCTTGGCTGGTGGAGAGATAGATCCCAAGTGTCAGCAATTGATGAGATTAGACCAGTTCAGAGCTTTAAAAAAAAAATGCCCATCTGAAAAACATTACTCAGCCATTGGAACTAATCAGAACTTTCCATGCTAGATTCAGAAGAAAATAGTGGCATTAGAACAATGTGATGCTTCTATTTCTTGGTAGTCTAAAATGTTTACTTTCTTTCTTGTTATAAAGTAAACATATTAAAGACTTATGCTGGAAGCATCCTAGTGTAATACTGATGTTAACGTTCCATCACTGTGATAAAATACCTGAGGCAATCAATTAAAAAGAAGATGTGATCATTGCAAGGTATTGGTTTGACAGTTTCAGGCCATAGTCAATGGGCTATGTTGAGTTTCTGTCTATGGTGAATTGAGATATCATTGTAATGGAAGCATATGCTAGCATGAAGAACCTTGACTCATGATGGCAGGAAAACAGAGAATAGAAGCTAGCGTCCCTATATTATCTTTGAAGACATCCTCCCCAATGGCCAAACTTCCTTCCACTGAGCACCTTCTATCAAAGGTTCTACCATCTCCCAATAACACAACACAAAGAGATCGCAGTCTTTACAAGCTGGACCTTGGGTGAACATGTAAGGTTCAATCCATAGCAATTGGAAAGTATTCCCTACTGTGTAATATTATTACCTTCTTATGACTGCATCAGTTAAATATGGTCTCAAGTATTTTAAATTATTTAGTCTTGTTAAATCAAGGTCTGTGTTAGTCAAATTTTTATTTCTTGATATCTAAATGATTTTATTTGGAGACAGATTTATTTCCTTGGAGTCTCAGCCCATGGTTGGCTGCCCCCACTGTTTTTGGCACTACATAAGAGGGAATGCCCTGCTGAAGAGAAGGCTGCTCTCTGCAGAGTGGTTAGGAACAATAAGGTAGATGTGAGAAGCAGAGGGCAAGATGAAACCCTTAAGAGCAACTCCCAAAGGCCTATTCCTTTCAGTGGGGTCTCTTCTCCCAAGATTTCATCACCTCCCAGTAGTCCATAATATTTGAATCCTGCTAACGGATTAATCCATTAGTGATGCAAGAGCCTTCATATGCCAAAGGCTTTACAAACCCAAAGGCCACATCTCAGAACATTGCTGCACTTAGGACCTAGTGTGAAGCCCATGATTCTTTTGAAATACGTTTCATACCTACAGTATAATAACAAAAATGTTTTATAGTCTACAGGAGAGGCTGAGTATTTATTAGGAACACTGTAAAGTCAGAAGCAGCTTAAAATTAAACATGGGGAATGTAACACAAACATTTATTTTTTAGCTTATCGTCCTTTTGTCATAATTATGACTGATTAAAGACCCTTTCAAGCGACAAGAAAAATAAACCTCCTGCCAACTGAAATAAACTTTAGCCATTATACAAATATGTATGTTAACATAAGTACAATTATTTCCTTAGTCATTCAGAGATTTATACACGAGAGCTACCTTATGGGCCATACGACAGACATTCCACCATATGTCATCCAACCAAATTACAGAAACACAGAAATATTTAGGGAAAGCCCCATTTAGTCATTAGATTCCAAGGTCTAATTTGGCACACATTATAAAGGTTTTTGTCATTTGAGCAAAATTTCTGATTAGGGTTAAAAGCCCTAGCAGTTACACTGGAATAATCCTATCACAGAAATTTTGTTTTTCTCTGTGGAAAATAGAGAGATTTAGTTTCCTCTCTAGAAGATGAATATATTGGTAACCTTAGAAATAGTGTGGCGTTTCTTTGTTCAGCACATAAAAGGAAAAATGGAAGCTTACGAGTAAACTATATTCACACTTTCCTACTGTCCATTGATCTGTGCCATCTAAAGATGACACGTTAAAATTAAATAAGTGAGTGCATGAGTTCCCAAGAAATAGCGATTCCCCAAGTAAATTAAAATATAAAATTAGTCTAAAACATTCTTTAGAAAAATACAGACCGAAAGAAATTAATAAACTATAGATACCACTACTTAAGCCAGCACCTTCTTCTTTGTAAATATTAAATATAAAATGAATGGCTTATTTTTTTTTATTTCTCTAAGGTAAATATTTATTGCTTTCTTAATTAAAAATGGAATGGATTTGGCAGGAGCATGTCTCATGAATAAGTTTCTGTTTGAGTTTTCATATGCTATCTTGACATTCAGAATATTGACAGCACCTCTCAGGAATGTGCTTCTTAACATTTTTCTTCTCATATTACTATGTTGATATAACCCTTCTTGATCTTTTATGCAGTTTCAAAGAGAGATCAGTCTTATTTTCCAACTAGTATTGACTTGGGATTAGAGCGTGGTTAGAATATTTCTACCATGACTGGCATCCTGGCAAGTCTGTGTACCTTAATGCCAAGAGTGTGTGAATAAGTATTTACACTTATCTAATAAAAATTTTCTACATAGAAGTTCTAAATCTTCATATTGTATTGAAATTATTGGGGAGATGTTTTAAAAAAAAAAAAATTCAGTGTCAGACCAAATACATCTCACCTGCTAGGGAAGGAAGGCAGGAATCAGCGTTTTAGAGCTTTGGGGGCACTGCAGTATGCAATCCAAAATAAATGTTGTTCTAGAATTAATGAAGACAAGATCAAAATTAATATGAAGAATCCAGTTACATAACAACCACTGAATTTACCATAAATATAACATTTTCCTACTAGATTGAGAGTGACCAAATAAGTATTGTCCCGTGTCATGTAGGATTTTGACATCATGCAGATACGAATTTATGTGTTGCAGAGTGTGTCTGATTGCCTCCAGAACAGAACACCGAGAGACAGGTAGGGGCTTTTGTTGATCTTCCTCCTGTGGCAATACAGCAAATGCGCAGATCAGGACCTACAACTTGACCTTGGACAACACCACAACCCCCATGCTTGTGTCCGCTTCTGCTGTCTCCTTTTCTTTCCTCACAAACAGACTTCTAACCTGACAACATCGCTTCTTTCTCACTTGGGAATCACTGACCTGTTGGCTCTCCTGTTTTTATATTTATGGTAGCCCTACACGTTCAGATAAAGCACAGCTATCAGTTGATACCGGATTATGACAAAATCCTTCCCAAAGTTTTCAAAATTGTAATAAGTTCTTCGGAGACAAATATCAAACTCACAAAACTTTAATGACAGGAGTAACTCTGAAGTTATTAAATAAATAAAAAGTTGACCTTAAGGAATCTCCCCCACCACATCTTTCAAATTCTACAACACGAGTGGCCCTGCCCTTTCTGAGATCATGTTTAGTATGTCACTTATACATTAAAACAACTCTATTAGTGAAACAAAATGCAAGTTAATTGTCACCTTACAAAAGATTATATTGTAGTCAATGTGCACAAAATTTCTTTGTCATATCACATATATAAGCTAAAACATTAAGAACATAATGCAGGAAATTTTAAAAAAGTGAAACTTTGAAGAAGTCCTTAGGCTTTGGCCAAAGGGAACTATGTCGTTATGTCAATCAAATGTTTAGTTAACATATTAGAATTGTTCATGGCTCTCAGTATAACTATTTTAAAATCGGAGGCTTTTAATAATTTAGGAACAGAACTTTGTAAACATATGTGTGGTAAAATCACGAAACTCTGGGTGTTACACTTGGCGGTTTATCAAGCAAGCGGACACTTCACTTTGAAATGGCAGTATTTTAATTCTTAATTCATATTAATTCTGCATCATTAGTAAGAACTGAATCTAAAAACTAATTTCTTCGTCATATTTGCATTAGTTTTAACTGTCATCTTCCTTTTTCTGATTAGAATATTGAGGAAGACTTTGCCATGAAAGTTTATATGTCACTTAGTTGCTTCTGATAGCCGCTCCTCTGAGATACACTTTTCAATTGTTCTGTTGTCATTGTCTCCCTGTGTGTCTCTGTCTTTCTCTGTCTCTGAAACACACATACATACACACAGACACACACACATGCACACACACGCGCACACAGACAACACTTACAGACACACACGCGCACACACGCACACGCACAAGCACACGCGCACATGCACGAGCACGCGCACACGCACCTGCATTAAAATGGTAAATCCTAGCCCTTAACCAGGAACATCGTGGAAAATTGCATCACTGGACCCATTACTTTGCTGGATCTCCCTCAGGCGAGGAGGGTTAATACATTTGTTCTTTGTTCTTGACAATGGCAGAAAAAGAAAATTGACTTTTTGTTCCCAATTTCATATGGAACTTCTTTTTCCAGATAGGAGCAATGACCTTGCCAGAGGGGTACAAGTTTTTTTTTTTTTTTAAATCATGTTTGACTGGATGATGGATGCATGCATTTGTTCTGACAAAGTCAAGGCTGGGCAATGGGCATTTATATGTTAAAGTACTTTCCTTTTGCCTTCATCTGGCAGAAACAATACTTTGAAAATTCACTTGACATGTTCAAGGGTGATATTAGAAAAGAAGCAAATGTCTTGGCACATTTGACAAATTAATGTTTTCTTTTCAATGATGTATTATCACCTGTATTTATAGAAAGTTAATAGAGGTAGATATTTATTTATTTATTTATTTATTTATTTATTTTTGTTGTTATTTTCTTTATTTACATTTCAAATGCTATCCCGAAAGTTCCCTATGAGGTAGATGTTTTAATTCATTTTATTTTCTTCAAGTTTTATGTTGTGTGGTATTTTCTGAGTTTACAAAGTTGTCGAGTTTCTCTGGAATATCTGTCTGCTGCTCTGTGAAATGGGACTGTGATCAGTGGTGAAGAGATAGAAGGGTCATGACCCCTGCAGACTGTGTTCCCTCCCAGTCTCTATCACTTCACACAGGAGACTTTCTATGAATATGTCTCCCACAACCTCTGGATTTCAAAGAACTTATGGGGTGGTCTTCTAGCTATTATTTGCTTTGTGACAGGTTATAAACAACAGTGTTTTCTGGGAAGGGAATCTGGTGCTAATTGAGAACTTCCAGAAGAGGGAAAAACAGAGGAATTTGTGAACAGCTTAGTTACTAAGGCAACCTTTGTGAAATAAAGTCATCAGTGAATTGTACACATAGCAGTGGCTTGTCTCCCCTCCTCATGTTGGTTTCAGCCTCATCTGAAGTATCCCCACGCACCCAGGGGGCCAAGTACCTACCAGGAGGCGTCTGGCTCACTGAGCTGCAGCTACAGGAATCGAAAGGCATGCGATGAAACAGGAAATAAGGTTTCTGTGGCTGTATAGCATTTCCAAATCAATCAAGTAATTGCAAATACTTCAAAACCTCGTTTCTACACTCCGATAAATAACCACCAACAGTATTATTTTCTTTCTTATTGTGTTGTGAGCAAGTGGTTCAATTTTCATTTCATTAACAATATATACAAGATCATAAAGTTGTTTCACAGTCCTCATGGATTTGAAATTCATTATAATTCTATCACTTTTGTAACTATGAGAGGGAAGTGTTACTATAAAAAGTATCTAAGATTTACTGTAGTCATTAGTTTATAATACTACAGCAATTACAAACTATTGCTATTTTAAGATACAAATGCAAGACGGAGCAATCACTCCTGGAAGCTATTCATATAAAATTATTTGGTTTGAGGAATGATTTATTTCGATATAGGTGAAAGTATAGCTTTGTATTGGAGATCAAGATTGTGGAATCATGGCTGTTTGGTTGTGATGCTGAAAAGCCACATAAAACCATCCATCTGTGTGGAAATGATCTCTGTTCCCATCCTTACAAAACAGAATACGTACCAGGTTTTAAGTGGAAAAATCAATAAAAATGAAAGATTTAATGGCAATAGTAAAAGATGTTTAAGGAATATTTGGCTGCTTTTTTGTACTTAGAATTTATATGTGATGGGTAGATTGGAAACAGCTCTATGTAACTGAATTTAGATAGAATTTCATAAACAAGTAGATAATAAAAATGAAGCAAATTTCCTGGGGATGTAGGGCATATTTCTTCCTGTAAACTGAAATGGATGTGGGGGGAAAGAAAAACTACAAAGTTAATAAACATTTCCTTGTAACCAAGAAAACTTGTAATCAAGTTTTCTCTTATTTATATATATATATATATATATATATATATATATATATA
>NC_034591.1:9159294-9197080 GCF_900095145.1 Mus pahari
TATATATATATATATATATATATATATATATATATATATATATATAGTATTTTCACTGATACAGTGATTGGATACTTACAGAATTTCTGTTTAATGTTTACCTCATATTATGAGAGTAACCACGTCTTTATGACATAATCTAATAAGAAATGTCTATTTCTACAGGGAATCTGCCATTATTAACCTCTGTCTTACAGTTTATCAGTGTTGAAGACAAGGAAATAATCCTATTTATATTTGCTGCCCTTTAAATACTGTGGGATTCTTTCTATATACTGTAGGAGATAATGGGATTCGTACAAAAAATCTGCCAGTTAATTATGACTTCACAATATGAAGTTGAGTCACAGAGAAATTTATTCATTTAACATTTAACACATCTTTAGTGTCCACTAAATAATATGTATGCAGTGGTTTAAGTCTGAGTGATATCACAGTATCCAAAATAAAGAGCATGCCACTCCTGTGTAACTTATTTTCTATATGAGAAGAAAGAATACAGATATATGAAAAACAAAGTGAGAGCAACAAGGGCTTGTTCTTCACTTGATGAACGTAGGAGTCCTCTGAGACTCTAGGGAAAGGCTGCAAGTATGAAGTTGCATAAATAATACAGTTCTGGAACTAAATACTAGGATTAAAACTTTAAAGATGAATGAACTTTATAAATAATAATAAAATATTTATTTTATCAACATTATCAACATTATTATTTTATTTATCAACATTTATTTATCATCATTATTAGAAAAACAAAGTTTGGGGAAAAGGTCAGTATAGCTGTTCCTAATGAGAAGTATAGAATTTTGATAAAATCATTTCAAATTTATTTACTATATACTAGTAACCTACATACATTACTTTGATGACTAAAATTATCAAATGCTAATTAACAAATATTTAATACTTATTCAACTTAGGTGATATCTTAACATGACTTAAATTAAAATATAAGTATAGATTGTACAAAAACTGTAGGTTTATGACATGGAATGTGTGTGTGTGTGTGTGTGTGTGTGTGTGTGTGTGTGTGTGTGTGTGATATGTACTCGAGAGTGCAGGTATGCGTCTGCCATGAGCTAAGAAGACAACCTTTTGGGAATCTGTTCTCTCTTTTCACCTAGCTGAGGCAGGGACTCTCTTTTGTTTCTGCTGCAACTTTGCACACTCAAGGCTAGCTTTCAGATGATTCTGCCGTCTCTATCTGCTCTCCCGTCATGCTTGGGCTACGATTATAATTGTACTGTGCATCTAGTCATCATGCTGTGCGGCAAGTACATTTAGCACTGAGCCATCTCTCCATTCTAACATAGAATATTTATGAATTAAAAAATACTGTAACATATTTACATTGTAAGTAGTAGTGATGATTTCAATTATTTGTATATTAGTCAACTTTCCTCACACATATGCATTTAAAAATGAATTTTTGTTAATACTAATTGCCAATAGTAGTAGTTGTTAAATATGTATATTGATTAAAGTAAACAAATATTAAAGGAACTAGTCATGATCCACTTACTTTAAATGTAATTTTAAGAGAAAATATGATATAAATTTATAAGACAATATTATTCTACTATTAAGTTAAAACATGAGTCATATTCATCTGTGAAGTGGCTTTAGGCTAGAAAAATGGGATTTTAAATATTCATGTAAAATTAATCTTATCGTAAGACATGGTCCTGTGCATGCCTATAATTTCTGCTCTTGAATGACAGAAGGAGCAGGATTGCTCTATGTTAGAGAGTATTCTAACTACATAGTGAGTACATCAGGTAACAGGTCAGCCAGGACTATATCACAAGATCCTGACTCAAAAAAAATTACCTCATATTTAGATGTCTAACTCTTTCAAATAAGTGAAAATATAAATAGGCAAAGCTGTGTCCACAGTTGCATGGAGTACATATACATTTTGGGGGGAGATAAATAAATGTTTAGATAATGGTAAAAGCCAAACCCATAACATGCTATTACTAATACTGAATGCTGCTGTGTCCTTGTCCAGTTTCAACTGGCACCAAGGTAGTGACAAAAAGGACAGACACAGGAACACAGAAAAGCTGACATCAGGTAGCCTGGGCTATCCAATGGGGAAACAACAGAACACGGGAAGCTCAGCTCGTATACTCCACACAGGTGAACAGGTGGAAAGGGTCACTGCATACAGTGGGACAACGAGGCCAATTTAGATAGTCTCTGTAGGAGATACCTCTGTAAAGGAGCAGGCTACAGACATTGAAGTGGGAGGAAGCTGTGGTGGACATCTTCTGCACTGTCAATATTTGCATGAGAACTCCAAGGGAAGCTTGGCCATCCCTCTAGGTAGAGCACCACGCTAGATCGAGAGTACCGCTAGATCGAGAGTACCTCTGCCATTTCCATGAGGCATGGGGCCAGGCGGCAGGTCTTTGATGTAGTGATGGCCATGTCTATAGCATATATTCACATAGGACCTCTCTCAGGGCTTTTTCTCTTTCCCACAGAGAAATTCTTGTAAATGTTCTAAAAATCTAAGTCTTCTCTAAGAAGGTATGAAAGACTGACCTCCTAGAACATGTCATAGGTTTTCACATATGTTCCAGGCTTCCTTAATCTATGTTTTGATTATGTAATGTTTTATTGTACATTTCCCCTCAGAATTCTAGAACCCCCATTGTTCTCTAATAATGTATAGTCAAGAGTAGGTTAAATGTACACTTTGAGTCATTTTTCCTTCTATGTTGAATAATGATTTTTACATTGTGGGCAAGACTATAACTTTCTCATTTCCACTTAATGCCACAGCTGAACATGTATCCTTAGCACTATCTACCAGAAGTTGGGGATCTTCCTTATCTGCCTTCATAGCCAGATCACTTTGTGTATGTCTTTATTAATCCAGCATGTTTTGGAAAGTGTTCATTGCTGAACAGGTTGATTATGTCTGATAATAATTACCACTTGAAGGCAAAATTGAAGGGAAAAAAATCATTCTATTTACTGATGTAAAGGCACATCACATTGAAGTACTCTTCTAACATTGTCAGAATGCAAAATTTGACATTTTTTGAAGTACTTTCCTTTATCTCTCAACTGTGATCTACAGAAAACATAAGTGTTTGGATGTGTGGTTCCTTAGTTATGACACAATCAGTGGAAAAACAGCCAATGTATACAACGAGGGAAAAATCACTCAATATTAAGACAGAGTACATCAAGATGTATGCTAATATGTTTCATTTATTCTAAAATGTATATTGAAAAGAAAATCATATAACCCAGTCAGATCAGAAAAATGTATTTAAACTACAGTCAAACTTTTGTTAAGTAGACTTGGAAGTACACTGATTCTACATATAGCAATAGAGTTTAAAAGGAAATAATCCCAGTGGATGCAATTCTGACACTGCTTAAGAAAAGTAGATTCATACATCTTTTGGTATACCTTTAGTATTCATCCACATTTCTTTTTAATCCTGTAATTTCACTCCTAAAATTTAAATAAAAACATACTTTTGTTTACATCTCTATTTTTTTTTTTGTCATGAACCTGGGATAGCAGGGCCTAAAAATAAGTTGTTATGCACTAGCTAACTTTATTTATCGTATCAGACAATTTATATGTATATGCTGACAGTTAACAAGAGACACCTGAGTAAAGTGTACCCAAGGCAAGTCATATGTGACCAAAAAGCATTTCTTATAGAGGCATGTGAATAACAATATCTGGAGCAAACTGACTCTTAACCACTACACCAAGAACAATTCTGTTTTGAAGAAACTGAGGTCACAAGACTCTTGTCTTGTTTTCTCATGAGCACTTAGCATTACCCTTGCATGGCTCCATTCTTGGACTGTCTTCCAACACACTTCCTCTCATTTTATTTTTTAATTAATTAATTAATTAATTAATAATTCTTGTCATTTTGAGACAGTTGTGTAGACCAGAATGGCCTTGAACTCAGAGATTCTCCCGTTTCTGCCTCCCGAGAAGGCATGTGCCACCACCACCCGGCTCTTCATTTTATTTATTTTTTTTAACAGCGGGATATCCAGGATGATTCTGATTTGAGATGTTGCAGAGAATTCTAACTGTCTTCTGATGCATGAGTATCCCATAAGCAAGAAAATTATAATATTAGAATGGTGAAAGCATTGTGTGTAATACTCTACCACCAAGAACTGGGATACAAATTATGTCCACTAGTATTGGTTACATTCCTATACAAATAGCAATTCTTGGACGCTATTCTAACATACTTGTACAAATGTGAATTCACATACATTGCCTATTTGTATATATATGTCACTGCATTGTTTTAAAAGCAACATAGAAAACAAATAACATGTCTGCCATCAGTGATCTGAATATTCTGTAATTGCTATCTGTAGTTTATATGTATTTCCATTTTTAATAAGTGTTCAAGCTATTAGGTATCACTAGAGAAATTTCAAACAAAGTACGTTTTAGTGGATTCTCCTCTCCCTTTAATATTCTTCCACATTTCTTTTTAATCCTGTTAATGTCCCTCCTCCAGTGTCCTTTCTGCTTTCATGTCACATGTCAATTGTCACATGTCACAGATTGTTTTCCCAGTTCCTTAGTACTTCCTCTCACCCTCTCTTGGTCTATTTCTACTTCTTTTGCTTTTATAATTTACATGAATTTATAGGCACACACACATAAATTTCAAATGTAGGATCCACATATGAGAGAGAATATGTAGTTTATGTGTTTCTGAGCTTTAGGGACAATGATAACGTTATATATTTCAAATTCATTCATTTGCCTGAAAGTGTCAGAATTTCATTTTATTTAGAGCTGATTAGAGTTTATCTTTATCTCTATGCTACATTTGAGCATCTTTATTTATCTGTTGGAGCATATCTATGCTGTTTATATCTAAACTATAGTAATGAACATGGATGTGCAATTGTCTCTGTGGTAGATGTTTTTTGGGTATGTGCCAAGGAATAATATAGTTGGTTTAGAATCATAGTTATATTTTTAACCTTTTGAGAAACCCCAGACTTTCTTAATGTTTCTATTAGTTTAAACTGATACTAGCAATAAATAAGGGTTCTTTTCTACCCAGACACTCAACAGAGTTTGTTGTCAAATGTCTTTGTGGTAGCCATTCTGATTGGGGTTGTTTGGTATTTTGAAGTAATTAGTTTTCATGTGCAGAAATATTTATTGAACGCCATTGAAAATATCTCTTGCCCATTTATCTCTTCCACTTAAGCTTTCAAATTCTGTCCTCACAATGCCTGCTGCTTCGTTTCCTTCCATTCTCTCCGTTTGCTCATTAAAGAGCCATCTTCAAACATTCCTCATCTTCTATTGCTCCTTTCTGATTTACATTATGCACATCCAAAAGCAATCAATGACTTTAAAGGAAGTCTGATCATACCATTAGAGAACTCAGAGCTCATTCTTCCCACGTTTATAGTAGTATACCCCAGGTACAAGGCTCTCAAGGAACATAGAAGGAGTGCTTCCCTTGATCTAAGTAGAGAATACCACCAAGATATTCCCACAGAACCCCTGTATTTGGTTTTCAGTGAAATAAAAAATAGTCATGGTTAAATATATAGATGGAATTTATAAGAACCAGTTTAAATAATTGACTTTTAGGGAGTATTAACTATTTTGTTTGATTTTCTTCAGTTACATGATTCAAATTCATGCATTTGTACATAGGTTTGATACATACTTAGAGATTCTATGTAAAGATGACCCCAGTGTCTTCCTGATAACAGAATTCAGAGACCAGAAAGCCAGAGTATTATATAAAATATTAAATACTTACCATGTATGAACTCAGGGAATCTTAAAAGACTATATACTGTATACCCTTATGTACATTGTGTTTGAAAGTAGGATTAATTAAAAATTTTAATTCACTGAAATGCCTTGTTGATACCTTTGACTTGTGACAAAGAATTTAAAATCAGTGAATGCATGACAAGGCTAGCATCGTCTATTAAGAAAAAGAGCACTGGGCCGGGTGTGGTGGCGCACGCCTTTAATCCCAGCACTTGGGAGGCAGAGGCAGGTGGATTTCTGAGTTCGAGGCCAGCCTGGTCTACAGAGTGAGTTCCAGGACAGCCAGGGCTATACAGAGAAACCCTGTCTCGAAAAACCTTAAAAAAAAAAAAAAAAGCACTGTACAAATGATTACAATCCATTAGCAATTCCATTATTATATCTCTTAGGAAGCTAATTGATAGTCTTTTGGCTTTTTGCACAGTTTGGGATGCATGTATGTGAAGCAAGCACTCTTGCTAAACTGCATTCTCTACACATCAATTCCTTCCATTTTAAAAAATTTCACCTTTTCAACATTATTACTTGCTGTTAGTTCTCATCTGTCATGTCTGTCAAAATCATGAAAGCGTGCTGCAAAAAATACTCCCATTTTAACTGTGATGTTGAAGTTTTTGATGGCTATTTCCGTATATTATTTTTAAAATAATTTTGGTTGAATAAACTTACAGAAACACTAAATAAAGTCATTGATTTGGAAAATAGTGCCATGTTTAATTGCAGGACCAATTCTCACAGAGTTCTTACTTTGTGGGTTGACAGTGGAACAAGAAGTGTGTATTTAAGAGGGAAACAAACCTATTTAAACTTGTGAGTTAGATAATATGCATGCTGTCCTCCTGCGTGTTACATCTTACACACACACAAGTGCAGCACTTAAATACATTTTAACTGGAGAGAAGGGTGCCTTAATATATCTATGCCAGTGAGTTTTAACACCGTGAGCCTTGCAGGTTAACAAGAAAGGCCGGGAGAGGAAATGACTAAATCCTCCGTGTAAATCTCCATCGACAGCTGATAATTAGCACACAGCTTAGCTGTAATAATTAGTTCCCTCTTTAGAAAATTTCCGGATGAACTCGGAGTCGGTACATTTCGTTCTGTCTTGTTTCTTTGTCCTTCTCTCCCAAGTGATTCATGTTATTTTTAGGGAGAAAGAACTCAAGATGCCACTCTTCTTCAGAGTCTGTGCTGTCCATTACTGATGCCATCTTGTGGATTGACTGGGATTAGAGTTCCTTTGTCCCTTTCTTCCTGTAGATTTTGTTTCTTTCCTCCAGACAGTTTGAAGAGGTAGGGGATAAAGAATATAGCCACTGCTTGGTAAATATGTCAAGTCCATGGGATATCTGAGGCTAAGATCAGAGAGAAAAGTCCTCAAGAAGGGAGGAAGGAGACCCTGCTTGCCAGCCCTTTGTCTGACTTGGTGTGCATCAAAACAGATTTTGAAACTCTGTACCTAATTAGGAAATTAACTTTTTTTAAAAAAAATAAGATATCTAAATCTGAATATGACACAAATTGATAAATAAAAGCCATGTAAAAATCTCTACTTTGTTATGCAACTCTTTGAAAATGCAAATTAAAGGTTTATAAAGTTGATATTAAGGTGAATTCTTTTTGTTTTCTTTTTAGTTATATCAAATCAAAATGTTAAGAAATTATAGCAGAGCTTCCATTCTAACTTGTATTCTCTTTGAGGCTGTGACAAAAAGAAATTAAGTTACTGGTACAATATAATTTCATTATTGACTAGCCTTTTTTTTAGGTTTATTTGTTTATTGTATTTTATGTATATGTCTGCATTTCTGTGTGCATATCAGAAGAGAGCATTAGGTTCCGTTATAGATAGTTTTGAGTTGCTATGTGGGTGCTGGTTATTGAACTCAGGAATCCTTAAAGAGCAGCCAGTGCTCTTAACTTATGAGCCATCTTCCAGGCCCTTACCCCTTTAAAATTATTTACTTATTTTTATGTTATGTGCACTAGCGTTTTGTCTGCATGTATGTCTGGGTGAAGGTGTTGGGCCTCTTGGAACTGGAGTTATAGACAGTTATAAGTCACCATGAGGGTTCTGGGAATTCCACCCTGGTCCTCTGGAAGAACAGTCAGTGCTCTTAGCCACTAAGACATCTCTCCATCCCCGACCAGACTTTCTTATAATAAATTGTAAAATATACATTTAAAGTATCATTCATTGAATCATTATTAATAAAGAACGAACTTGTAATAAATCCAGCAATTGATTTACTTTGGTATTAGGAACAGAGGAGAGACTGAGTTGTCTGAGGTCACATTGATGATTTCATTTGGAGTTTTACAATTTGTGTTTAAACTTTTTCTTTATATTATGAGCACATTTATTCTCCTCCCCTTTCTCATCAAACCCCAATATACCCCTCCTGACTTTCTATCAAATTTACTTTTTGCTTTGATTGATGTTAAAAACATACATTTGTGTCTATGTGTCTATATATATATATATATATTCCTAAAACTTGACAATCAACTCTTCTTGCTTTAATTTTGAATCCAAACCAACCAAATAACTTTAGCCATGCACTGTGTTACTATAATTTCCAATTTTTACATGTAGAAAATTGAGTTTTTCTGGAGGGCAGTCATGTTTATTTAATGGGGTAATATATATATAGCCCATTAAAGTTGACCCATGACAACAATGATTGGAAATCAACTATTAGCATCTTGATAGGCCATCTAGAATGAAGAAATTTTATCACAAAAATGGAATGCCTAATGAGATATAACTGATTTTAATTAATTGACTTATGTTCACTATAGAAAATTTGAATAAAGTAGAAGTGTATGGAATTTTAGAGTCATATTTTCATTAGTTTTTAATTTTTAAAATTCTATCAAAATTGATATTTTATACCAGTTTCATAGTAATATTCATTATGTTTAATTATTTAAATGCTAGTAATAGAATAGGAACAGTAATGGTTTCATTAAAACATTTTCTACATATTAAAAATATCATAGATATTTTTGCTCATATATAAATAATTTTATTGTGTTTTTATATACTTTCTTTTCTTTACTTTCTAGTGATTGTTTTTTGGCTCTTTACCAAACTTGTTGACTGATTTCATGTTTAGAATGCCCATTTCACAAATTCGACATATTTCTATTCCTAGAAAATGAATGTGAATGAAGTAGAAGGGTTGGACATGGGGTGAGGGGACCAGTCCTTGCACTTTCTCTAGCAGTGACAATGACTCTGAGAATCCAGTTAGTATTAGAGAACATATCTCAAATACAATTTCAGTTTTAGGAGTGGCTTGTTCTCCAACATACAGTAAGATGATATTTAATATCTATATCCATCTAGTCGACTTATTTGGTGCAGTAGAAATACGGATTGTAAGACATTTGTCATTGAATAGGTTTGCCTGAGGAATTGAAGCATAATCTTCATGGTGATTGCTCTAGTGTTGTTTAATTATAGGGACCACACTGTTCATCACATGACTTCCACTCTTAAGTACAGATGAATAATTGGAGCCAATTAGGGTGATAAAGTTACCTGGAAGAAGCCAGATACTGATGAAGTGTAAACACTGATGAGCCAATTATATTATTTGTCTTGAGAAGTTGAATTGAGAAGTAGAGGAGCTATTATCATACAGTGATGAGTACCACTCAGCTGGAGGCCAACAGCGATAATCGGCCCTGAGGAAATTAGTGAAGAAACCTCTCAAAAACTGTACACTGAAGCATACTGGTGTGTGTGTGTGTGTGTGTGTGTGTGTGTGTGTGTGTGTGTGTGTGAGAGAGAGAGAGAGAGAGAGAGAGAGAGAGAGAGAGAGAGAGAGAGAGAGAGAGAGAGAGAGAGTTCAAATTGGACTATTTCCTCTCAGACATCAATTACATGGATTTTGGTTCATTTTGTAGTTACCAAAAGTTCTAGATCTCTGCCCTAGGATTTGCACTACTTAATTTAATTTCTGTTTTCTCAAAACTTATGTTCTTGATTACCATGGCCACCTGTGGTTGTACAGTTACTTTTTTTAGGGGTAAATTTTTATATAGATCAATTGGTTTTCATTGAGGACTTTAATATTGGGAACAGTTATGGGGCATGACACCTTATTTATTTGGATTATTAGAGGTCATTCTGGCATTTTTGAGCATTCCTCTTCTGATCACTTTAGTAGAAATTTCTACTAATCCTTGGCACTTCATGATGTTTCTGTGCACATTATTTTATTCTGCTAATATTATATTGCCCTGACTTCTTTCAGGATAAGGTCAATTTGAGGAGAAAACTTATTTTAACAATATGTCCAATACTAGAGGAATATTTTACAGTTACAGTAATTCCTCTCATCTGTTTTTACATTGTTTACTTCTTCCCTTAACTTGTCTAAAACATATACTTGTTAATTTAATTGAAAATATTTATATATAAAATTTTAGATCCATAGGTTAATAAGTTAAATAAGTAAACAAAGTAGTGGAGTTAATGCAGAATAAATATAAAATTAAATAAATACATCCTTTTCAAAACACAGTTTGATAATGGAATGTCTGGGTCTCTTATTACAGACATGTCTAAAGCACAAATCTTTATGTATAATCAATACTGTCAACTTTTGCTGGCTAAGTAAAAGAGACTGATATATAACTATCTTTTAGGAAGGATAGCTAAAGTGTACTAAACCTATTGGAAGATTAATGATTTAAAAAATCCGTTTTTTTTTTTCTATGGGAATGAGTGAGGAAATATAAACCGTTGTAAGAGTATGTTTTACTTCTCTTTCTGGTTCTGAGATGACCGGTCTGTTGACAAACCTGAGCTGCGTAGTGAACCACAGCCGGTGCTGTTCTGTTGCACGTGATGATCCCGATCAGGAGCAGCTGAAACATTTGATGCACTTGACCTCTCCCAAGTGTAAAAACGGTTTCAAGAACATGACATATAACACTTTGTCTTTTTTTTTTTAATATAGAAAATCACTTAGCAATTATTATGGGAAGTATCTACATTAATAAAATAAAATTCCTTGACTTGTTGTTTGAGATGTTGGAGGCCATTCAGTTTTATGTCTCATAACTGTTTTGACAGCTTATTTTTTTCTGAGAATTATGAATCAGTAGGGATAAATCATCTTCAAAATTTTTGTAACAATAATAAGAAAACACTTACCTCATCATATAATCATCTAAATATTAAAAATAAAACAAATAGTTTAAATATTTCTTTTTGAACAAGGCTTGATTCCGAAAAAGAGGCTTTTTCAATTGAATATACTATCACATTCTAAGTAACACATTATGGACAGGCAATATTAATTCAATGGCATATTTGATTTTTTTTTTATACTGTGATATCATCTTCACTGTGAAAATGCAATTAATCCAATCAATTAGAAATTATAAGCATAGAAAATGATAAAAATTTGAGGAATGCAAACCAGAGAGTTTTTTTATTTTTATTTATTTATTTATTTATTTATTTATTTATTTATTAATTATTATTTGGTTTTTTGAGTCAGGGTTTCTCTGTATAGCCCTGGCTGTCCTGGAACAAACTTTGTGGACCAGGCTTGCCTCGAACTCAGAAATCTGCCTGCCTCTGCCTCCCGAGTTTTGGGATTAAAGGCATGTGCCACCACGGCCAGCTTTTTTTTTTTTTTTTAACCAGAGAGGTTTAAAGGCTGTCCAAAGGATGATCTTTCAATAAGATCATACTCATGACTAAAACTTGTTTCTTCAGAGTCTTCATGTAAGAATTTGGTTGCCATGCGTATGTAAGCTGTAATTGATTATTATGGTTTAATGGGTAATCTGAGTGTTATCTCCCTGTAATAGCATTTACCTTTTTGAGACATTAAACTTGGAGTTGCCTAATTTTTCATTAATAAAATAAAGTCAATGATAATTTAAACTATTATGGTGTGGTAGCTCATTTTGTGTGTGTGTGGGGCGCAGGGTCAGAAATAGTAAAGGTCATTGAAATTTAGTATGTACATCATTTACATGGGCTAATGTATACTCTAATTCTTACCCTTTGCTTTGCTTTGTCTAGTTTCTACCCACAATGGCACACGTGCACGTTTGAATCTTTTGGGTGCTTTAGGGATATAGAGAAGCCAAAAGGGTGAGAGAAGAGGTTAATTCATCAGAGTAAAAGATGATTGGTGACATAGTAAATGACATTTCTTACTATTAACAAATAAATAAGAATCTTTAATCATTTAGAATTATAATAAGCTTATGCAAGTGGAAAATCTATAACAAGTAGAAGTTAATATCTATCTTTTCTTGTATATGGAGAGGTAATGAGGTGGTAATGACCTTATTCAAAACCAAACAAGGACCTGCACAGAAGGACTTAACTCATGAAATAGCTACATAGCTTCTCATTCCAATTCCACATTTTCAATAAACAATCCTGACTTTATCTAATAAACTCCAATGACAGTTCAGGCAAGGGGGCTCATATCAGAAACTTTTCATATATTTTATTTATTTTTTTCCACAAAATTTAATTTCCTGAGCATCTTTATAGCCTAAAATGTGTTAATAACTAATATGTAATCATTCTTTGTTCAAATTTACTCATTTTAGAGAATTTTTTTATTATGCACAGAAAGTAATAAATATAAGCAAATTATCAGAGTATCTGGGGAAATTCTTATAGAAAAGAGTTCACTTAGTAGAGCTCACATGAAATTATGAGCTCTCATTTATAACAACCAAAGCATAATGGCAGCCAAGAACTTCTATGTTTCTCCCGTGATATTAAAATGTACTTTATAATTGGTGAATGTCTAGTAAGGAAGATAGTATTATTTATAACTTTAAAAAATAGTACCTGGGACTTTTTCTCTTCTGGAATTTACGGGTCTCTATCAAAACTCTCTATAATTCCAGTTTTCTTTACCAATAAAATACCTGGTATTCCTTCAGGCCTACCCTCAAGATTTAGTCTAAAAGTCTTTACTTAAGCTAAGTGGTTCAATATCTCACATGAGATGTCTATATAGAATTTTGAAATTGTGCAATATTGCTTCATCTAAACCAAAGATTTAAAGGTAACTCTACTCCACACAATTTTGTGCAGAAAACTGGATAAGAACCACATTCTTTTTCATTCTATTGTTTTCATTTTGTTGATTTGAAACCAATCTCACTAAGTAACCCAGGCAGGTCTTGAACTCTCAACCCCCCTGCCTCCTAGATTCTTAAGGGAGAGTAAAAGCAATTTCATATTCAGTGTTATATTTCATACTCGCATTTACTGCTTGTGAGTATCCCAATCAGTAAGAATCTGCATACTCTGTGAGCTGTTTGATATTAAATTCTCTGAGATGACTTTCTCTGTTTACTGTTTCCCACGGAGACTTCCGCCATTATGTACTCAGCCTGGTTTTAGGGGCACCATTCCTTCACATCACCAAAAGCTCTCATAGGTACAATTTAGAGGTCCGAAGTACTCAGCTGGCATAGTAAACTAAAGGTCGTACCTCCAACAAACAAGTGTACACAGGAGACTTTGCCAGATTCTGATTTCTTAAATTTAATATATGTACCCAAAATATATATTGTTTGTAATTCCTAGCATAGGCAAGAATGCATAAAGACAGACTTCTCCATAGTCGTGGAAAGGAGATACCCAATGGGTTTTAGGAGTAATCAGGATTGTGATTACAACTCAGTTCTTGCCAGGGTTGTGCGGTTTGATTTGGGTTTGATTTTCAATATCAGTTTGAGGTAGAAATATAACTTTCCTGAACTGTTATTTTAGAATTAACTAGACAGACTTGTGTATATTTTGTGTAGATGTTACATCTTGTTAGGCAAAGAGAAGCTTTAAAACAGCCTTGCACTATATAATTGCACAATTATTATATAATTATACTCTGCTGTACCTATTATTATTGATAGCTTTGTTCATATTTTAAAAGCATTCAATATTTACCTTACAACTAAGTTTTACTTAGGTACTCAGATTAATAATTTAATAAACATACTAATGCCCACAAATGTTATGTCATGTGACTACATAGTCAGATACTCCCTTGTATCTGTGGGTATTGTTTTCCAAGGTTCAACTGTGGATGTCAATTTCTTTAAGTGTTATACCTATCCAGAACATACCAGCACTTTTCTCATTATTCTCCAGACAATAAGGTATAATAGCATTTCCCAAAGATTCTCGAGATGACTCAAAGAATAAGGAAGAATATGCTTAGATTATAAGTAAAAAGCGTCTCAGTTTGTAAAAAGATCTTGGGACATCCTTACATTATCGTTTTAGAAGACCTAGGACAGAATGCATATGGATACAGAATGTTGACTGGATAATTCTTTTTTTCTTTCTTTCTTTTTTCTTTTCTTTTCTTAGTAATTCAATTTAAGGATTCAGATTTCTGAAGCAAATGTGACAACGGGGCTTTGAGAAAAGTATTATGGACAGCATTATGTATTTTCATGCACTCAACTTAGACCTCTCTTTCCATTTCAGAACTTTTGGAACTGAATAGGACTTCAATATTTCAAAGCCCCTTTGGATTTCTTGATCTCCACACAATGCTGCTGGACGAGTATCAAGAACGGCTCTTTGTGGGAGGGAGAGACCTTGTCTATTCCCTGAATTTGGAACGAGTCAGTGATGGCTACAGAGAGGTACTGAAACACCAAGTGTTTAAAGCGGGAAAGAAGAGAGAAGTGGTATAAGTGGGCGTTAGCTTATGTTTTCCCCGTTGTGTTTACCACTTTAATGTTTCGAATAGTTATGTAATTGAAATAAAATATCCACTAAGTAGGAAACAGTTTAGGGAAAATTTGAAAAGCATCATTTATGAATTTTCTAGCCCATCAAAGATATTCTAGCCCATCAAAGATAATCAAGACGTGCAGAGAGGCACTTTCCTTGTGATTTGACCTTCTTGGATAGTGAGTGACCTTCTTCACCACACCCACTGTCTTGAGACCTGAATTGCAGGATTCTAGATTAATAACAGTATCTATAGACTGTATTGTTCTAATGTCCAAATACGGACATATGATATCAGTATAACTATCTACTGTTGATTTTTGGCAAGATTGTTAACTCAGATGGATATTTCTTAAGCTTGCTGGAAAGTAGAATATTAATTGAGTGGGTGGTGGCATATGCCTTTAGTCTCAGCACTAGAAAGGCAGGGGGACTCTTGAGTTCAAGGCCATCCCAGTTTATACAGTGAATTTCATGACAGCCAGGGCTACACACAAAGAAACTTTGTAATGAAAAAAACAAACAAACAAAACAATAGCAACAGCAACACAACAGGTAAGATCATATGTTGGAAATGGTTAACTGTGGGAAGGAAAACAATTTATACAAAACAGAATTGGGTTGCATCTTCAGGGCTGTATCAGTTTTACATGAAACATGGAGAAATTTAAATCATATTTTTTTGGCATTAGTATGCATATGAAGCGATCCACTTTGTTTATGCTTTATTTTTATGTTCATCAAAATGTGCCAAGTATGTGTGTTTTCAAATTTAAAAAAAAAAAAAAGAAAAGATGACAAAAAGCAGGATCCTCTAGTCTCCGCCAAACCCTAATCCCTAGAGGAAATCATTTAAGATGCTTTGCTGTTTCTTTGGGTTCTTTTTTATTTTTGTGTAAGGTGTGTGCTCTAGGAGGATCTGGGGCTAGAGGAGAGAGAGAGAGAGAGAGAGAGAGAGAGAGAGAGAGAGAGAGAGAGAGAGAGAGAGAGAATATAATTAGCACTCTTCACATCCTGGGGAAAGCCAGCATTTGTGTATTGTTGTCCATTGATAGAGTTGGTGTTTGAGTTTATGTACAATCCTTTAACTTTCGAGGAGAAGAGCACTGGCTTCTTATCAGAGACATTCACGCATATTTTCATCACCTGTTGCCCTACCCTTTGACCTGTCCTTCATTTTCCCAAAATACAATGACTGAAAATTTTGATTAAATAATAATTGCATGTTAGCATGATTAGAACCATGAAGATAGTTCCTAACATCTTCACTTCCTTTCCACATATCCTTCTTTTCTCTTATCTCATTCCTTGTCTTCCTGCAACATTCCTATTTGTTGGGAAAAGTAAAATTGTGTCTCATATCATGCTTTAGTTTTTGTTCTCACTGATGTTTTGACAAACCCCTAAGAGATTTTTACATCCCAATAATGTAAGCAACTAGATTATACTTCTTTCAGCATAATATAGGCCATATGTTATTGGGGCACCCACTGGGCCTCTCGCCTATGTAAATGTTCAGCTGTTTAGAACCACATCTTTCTGGCTTTAGTCTTACATTTTTCTGAATCATACCCTCTGAGAAGTCCATATATATATATATATATATATATATATATATATATATATATCATTAAACTTAACAGATTCTGCCCAAATTCAAACACCAAATATATCAATGCAGAAGACTACATATGAGTTGGATTTTGTAGTTGTAGGAAGAGAAAGAGGACTTTATGCAATATATATATATGCCTAAATATGTAAAGATAATCTACTCAGTTCATATAAAACTACCTTTGCAGACATTATTTCATGGCTGACCTCTTGTTTTGGATAACTGATGATATTCATTTGAGTTCAAATAAGCATATTGACTTCCCTCTTCTCTAAATACTTTTGTACCTGGATCCAGATACATACACATGACCTTCCAACTAAGGTCTCCCTTGCTTATTGGGTTGTCTCTTTCTCTTCTTAATCTCTTTCTTTCCAGGTCACTCTCAGAAATGATATGCCTGTTTACTCAGATCTTCTGTGACAGAATATATATATATATATAATGTTGAGGCAAAAATTAAGTAAAATCTCATAATAATAAGCCTTTCAATATCCAAGCATTGCTCGACCAGGAACTCAGGAGGCCCTACCTCCCACTGCTAAACAATTTGCTACTGATGGGTTTAGAAAGAGGGGGACTCATTGCCAGCAGTTGGGTACCCGCTGGGATCACATCAACCTCCAGTGGAATTTAGTGTCCATAAATGGCACTTGTTAAATTAAGTGGTCACAAGACCCAATTGTTAGTCATGACTATTGGAAAGGAGGTAGTAGGGATGGGAAGACAGACCTTGAGCCAGGAGGGAGAGAAGAGAGGATAGAGGGGAAAGTAATCAGAATTCACTTTATGCATGCATGAAATTAAGTAAAATACAAAATATCCTATGAAGCCAGATCAATCTCTATTAAAGTTGCTAGATTTTTGCCTGAGGGGATGACACAGCAGGTATAAGCTTGTGAGATAAACTTGACAACATGAGTTGAGTCTCTGAAAGTCTTAGGAGGGAACTGACTCCCATAGCTCTTCTCTGACTCCATATGCATTATGGGACATGTCCACCCCCATCATAAGATTAAAAATACTTTTTCAAACTGAAAAAGGTAATTTATTTTTTATTAAATATTTTCTTTATTTATATTTCAAGTGTTATCCCCTCTCCTAGTTTCCCCTCTGAAAATCCCCTATCCTCTCCCCCTGCTCCCAATCCCACCCACTCCCATTCCTGGCCCTGGCATTTCCATATACTGGGGCATAGAATCTTCACAGGACCTAGGGCCTCTCCTTCCATTGATGACTGACTAGGCCATCCTCTGCTACATATACAGCTAGAGCCACAAGGTCTACCATGTGTTCTCTTTGATTGGTGGTTTAGTTCCAAGAAGCTCTGGGGGTACTGGCTAATTCTTATTAATGTTTCTCTTATGGGACTTCAGACCCCTTCAGCTCCTTGAGTACTTTCTTTAGCTCGAAAAAGGTAATTTCTAATCTAAATGTTCCGTTCTAGCTTTGTAGAATGTGAGTTGTATTTGCATTATAGACATGATTCTTACATTGTAATTTTTGGACTGGATCAGGTTATCTCATAGGAAGGTCCCGGAAGTTTGCAATAGGCATCTTAGGACACAACCTCTTCGAGATTTTCCTCAGCTATTTTCATCTGCAGCTGTCACTACCCTGATGTGATTTCCCTTCCAAGTAGGGAAAATTGGATCTCATTCTTATTTCTCATTTATTGTTTTGGCCTAATTGTACCCTCAGGCCTTTAATGCCAGAAGATGAGATTTTAATGGAGGAAATGACCCGTGAAAATAATATAAGAGTAGGGGACCTGGAGCATACTAGAGTTTTAAGAACTGATTCTCAGGGAGGCAATTGTGTAGTGTAAGGCCATAGAGCTTCAGGGCATATCTAGCAAAGATGCCGATGAAAGTATTTTATAACACTATTAAATTGAATGTCTTTTCCACACTGAAGGAAACATCTTGATTTTGTGGTGCTTAAACCTTACATGTTCTTTAGAGCTTTTTAGATGTAGTTAATTCAAACAAAAATGTCAACCTTCCAAATGTCCCTCTCAGGTCCACAGCAGGGACAGATCCCAGGGTGTTGGTTGCACTGAAGTTTATGCTTACTCCACTCTAAGGTAACTTCTTCCATGCACACTTCTTAGTCTGCACTTGTCCTGCCTGTGTCACTCAAATGATAGTAATACAACTCCTAGTGACCCGGTAAGCCCTGTTCGACTGTTTCTGCTTACAGGAGAATCACAGTGAAATATACTTCACAGACTGTCAGTTTAAAAGGAATGGGCTTACCCTAAGTTCTGTTCTTCAGTGATCTCAGTTCTGAAAGTCTATGATTGGATAAATGTCAACAGTTATATTTTCCATCCTTTCTGCTTTACTTTCCCTACCCCTGGTTTGTCAACATTTGGATTATGCCTTCTGATCTCTTGAACCATTTCTATTAGGAAGGGTGGTTTTCTTGGAATGCATCCACAGTTTTTACACAGTAGATACCAATAGCATGTGTGATGATTGGAACGAAAAATACCCTTTATAAGCTCAGGCCTTGGAACACTCTGCCCTCAGTTAATCGAGAAATCTGGAAAGGTTTAAGAGGGGAGGTTTCCTGAGGAAGTATGTCATTGGGGCAGACATTGAGAATATGTACCCTAACCCTGCTTTCAGTTCTCTTTGTCTCTGGCCTTCTGCCTCTGCCACTGTCTCTCTCTGTCTTTCTCCCTCTCTGTCTGTCTTTTTCTGTCTCTCTATCTCTTTGTCTTTCTCTGTTTCTTGGTCTCTGTCTCTCTGTTTGAGTGTGTATTTGTATGTCTGTCCCTTTGTCACTGTCTCTCTGTGTCTCTTAGTCTCTCTGCTTCTTGCTTGCAGTAAAATGTGGTCTCTCAGCTTCCGCCTGCTGGCATATCCTTTGAAACCATAAAGTCAAATTGCCTTTTCCTTCTACAAGCTGCTTCTAATCATTTTCAGAAAAGAAAATTACCTCTAGTAGTGTACAAATAATCTTCAATGACTTGATAATATAAGAAATGTCTCCAGTCATTGTTAGAGTATTACCCTAAGTCAATCATCTAATAGACCCTCCGATTAACATTTCTACCACCACCAAAACCAAACCTAGCCTAGTTGCAGATCTACCTGATAAATGAAATCAATTCTGTTCTTTAGATCTAGCACTTTGGACAATAAACCTTAGAAACAAACCACAAAATTATTTTCATTTCTTCTTCATAACTGTACTTTTGCTACTGTTATGAATTATAATATAATCTGACATGCAGATATCTAGTAAGTGACCCCATTAGTGGTTCTTTCAGTCCAACAGGTTGAGAACCACTGCCTTAGATTATGTAATAACCACTAGCCACCTCAAGAAGAGGGTATCACCGATCTTGTTGCATGGATGGCTATATTTATCTTCTCTCTACATCTCTATCCATCTTCTGCCAAGAGAAGTAGGTACTCTTTCTTGTTTTTAGTTTTCAGAATTATTTTATCATGTACTCTCTATACATTACTTCTATTAGTATAGGTAATTTTAGCTGTGAAAAAAATGACATGCAACAATATATTGTAATTTCCAGGACTGTTTCTTGCTTTTGCTCAGTTAGTGTTATTTTGTAGATTTAATCTTTTTAAAAAAGATTTATTCATTTATTTTATGTATATAAGTACACTGTAGCTATCTTCAGATGCACCAGAAGAGGGCATTAGATTCCATTACAGATGGTTGTGAGCCACCATGTGGTTGCTGGGAATTGAACACAGGACCTCTGGGACCTTAACCTGGATGCTCTTAACCACTGAGCCATCTCTCCAGCCCTGTAGATTTAATCTTATTCATCATTCTTGTTGATTCCTTAGCAGTCAGAGATGCAATGGCAACCAGGGAACCTAGTTTAATTTTGAAGTTCAAATATTGAGTTGGTATATGTAACATTGGGTGAATCTCTTTGCTTCTTTTGACCTCTGTTGCACACTTGTAAGAAACAAATATTAGTCCCCTTTGAGTATACAAAATTTGTTGGTTTTGGTGTAAAAGACCATGTGAGGTTTTTAGGTATAAAATACATAGTAATTATTATATACTTTGAGACTGTGGAATATTTTCCACCCTATGAATATAACATACTCTTCATTCCCAGGTCAAGTGATATTGGGTGGATTCGAGTTTTTGACTTTAGTAATGATACTAAGATCATTTTACAATGCATCCCCTGCTACACAAATACAGAAAAATATCCAAAGAATGAATGTATAAGTAGAATCTCTAAGAGTGATGCACTTAACATTGCCAACTCTTTTCCCAGTAGTGCATGAGGTGCCAGTTCGCTGCAAATACACTTACATTTTCCCACTGGTCTCCATGACCCACATGTTCTTCAACATGTTTCTTGATTCATGTATCTCTGCCTGAAAGCATTACTATCTTTAGAACTGCAAATCCCGTCTTAGTTATTTTAATTCGTTTGATTATAATTTTAACAACATTAGTATGGATGATATACAGTGTAAAACTTAGAGTTAGTAGTAAAAAATAAAATAACATTTTATAATATCAACTATGATAATTAGTACAAGGAAAGTAAAGTGTCTTTAAGTGGGGAAGAGTATAGAGGGTGCTATGGAGAACAGCATGGACAGAAAGATATTTTCTAAAGAAGAAAACTTGATAACACACTGTACTTTAATGCTCAGTTACCAGCTGTGGCTTGTGGCTACTGAACTAGACTGAAGGGCGGGAGAATGGAGTCATGGTTAATTTGGAAAACCAGATAATTGAGACAATTAAGGATCAGGAACTGACTGACTGGTGTGATAGATGGTAAGTCATGTTTGTGAAGAGAAAGACAGGAATGTAAAAAGAAGAGAATTTCCCATTTTAGAAGAAGGAGCACCAATGATGGTTTCAGATGACTGTAAGAGTGTAGGGGTGAGATGAGCGTGATTCTACAAATTTCTGAGTAGAACTTTCTTTTCACTGCTATATTTCAAGATTTTATTGGGAGAAAATTTGAAAATATAGACCATATTTAGACAAGAAGAGGCAAAAACAAAACAAAACAAAACAAAACAAAACAGAAACAAAAAACATCTAAACTAGAATAAGAAAGTCACCATCCTTAGAGACAGCTGGTAGGGTGCCAGTGGTCTCAAGGGGTGAATTGGTTTTAATTAAAAGAAGGTAAAGAGGAAAAATGACAAAATAAGGAGGAATGTGTTAATGGTATTCCAGAGGATTTAACAAAAGGATTTAAGGCATTTACAAGGGTGAGGTCAAATTAGGGGCCTTACAGAGCCCTATGGGATGTGACTCCAAGTATTGATTATTGACCCGGGGTAAGGGTCAGTTGCCCATCATGACCATAGTCATCAGTCAACAGGGATGTGTCATGATGCATTAGCCTTGATGATCTCCCAGGAAAGATGAGTAACTACTAATCTTCCTTTGGATCATTGAAATCATCAAACATTTTGGTCCTCACTGTCAGTAATCAACAAATCAATCTATGAGGCTTCTTCCCTTTTCTCTCCTGTTACCCAGAATGTCTCTTGTTTCATAAGGTGACACTTGTTTTGTATGTGCTATGCTTATCTGCCTTTACAATTGGTTATTTTCCATCCTTATTTGTATTTTATATTCCCCTCTTTGTAAAAATCAAACAAATGTCCTTTTTTGTAGTTCTTAATGTTTTGGGGTCCTGTTACTATCTGTCATACGTTGAATGTTCAGTAATACTTACAGGTATAAAATGAAGGATATAGGGTCACCAAGGAAAATGTTAAGATTACTGAGATATACAGAATTCTAAGATTTCTGAGCAAAATTAGAGCAAATATTCCAGATTAAAAAGTAGATCATAGAAAACTGTTACACTTAATCTCAGCTTGTTCACACCAACACATAGCTAATCAGACCACTTCTGTTTATTCTTCCTTTCATGATTACGTTTTCATGTTTCCCTTAAATCTCCAAACTATCATATTATTATTATTATTATTATTATTATTATTATTATTAATTATATTTGCAGAAGGTTCCCTGGTTTTTTCTTATCCTTTTGTATAATTTTGATTCCTACACTGAATTATGATTGATTATGTACCAGTCAATCTACATGCTAAAATGGCTCATACATGAAGGTCCTGATTAGATCCATCTATGAAGATGTAGGTAAGTCAAATAACATAATGTGGTGGTTTAATGAGAATAGCTTCCATGGGCTCCTATGTCTGAGCATTTGATTTCCAGTTAGTAGAACAAAAGGATTATGAGGTCTGGCTTTGTAGAAGGAAGATTAATCCTCTCTCCCTGTCTCATGCTGCTTGTGGTTTAAGATGTGAGCTCTCAGCTGTTCCATCTCCCTGCCTGCTTGCCTGCTGCTATGTTCCTTGCTCACAACATTGTGATAGACTCTTATTTTTCTGAAACCATAAGCCCTAAATAAACTCTTTTATAAGATAGATGCCTTGGTTATGATGCTTTATCGCAAAAATAGAAAATAACTAATACACATACAGTGGAAAGGATAAAAGTGTGTGTGCATGCATATACATACATACATATCTTACAAATCCTCCTGTATTTTTGGTCAAAACCACTATCCAAAAATATATTTTTAAATTTCCTTTAGGTTAATTATATCTGCCTTACTCAATTCTTTTATTATTTTTTTTAATGTACTGGTATTTTGAAAATTCTTTTTTCCCCAATTTTTATTAGGTATTTACTTCATTTACATTTCGAATGCTATCCCCAAAGTCCCCTATACCCCCCCCCCCCCCCCCCCCCCCGCTCCACCACAAACTCACTCTCACTTCTTGGTCCTGGTGTTCCCCTGTACTGCGGCATATAAAGTTTGCAAGACCAAGGGGCCTCTCTTCCCAATGATGGCNGACTAGGCCATCTTCTGCTACATATGCAGCTAGAGACACANGCTCTGNGGGTACTGGTTAGTTCATATTGTTGTTCCTCCTATAGGGTTGCAGACCCCTTCAGCTCCTTGTGTACTTTCTCGAGCTCCTCCATTAGGGGCCCTGTGTCCCACACAATAGCTGACTCTGAGCATCCACTTTTGTGTTTACCAGGTACTGGCATAGCCTCACAAGAGACAGCTATATCAGGGTTCTTTCAGCAAAATCTTGCTGGCATATGCAATAGTGTCTGTGTTTGGTGGCTGATTATGGGATGGACTTCTGAGTGGAGCAATTTCTGGATGGTCCATCCTTCCATCTCAGCTCCAAACTTTGTCTCTGTAACTCCTTCCATGGGTGTTTTGTTCCCAATTCTAAGAAGGGTCGAAGTGTCTACATTTTGATACTCGTTCTTCTTGAGTTTCATGTGTTTTACAAATTGTATCTTGGGTATTCTAAGTTTCTGGGCTAATATCCACTTATCAGTGAATGCATATCATGTGAGTTCTTTTGTGACTGGGTTACTTCACTCAGGATGATACCCTCCAGATCTATTCATTTGCCAAGGAATTTCATAAATTCATTTTTTAAAAATAGCTGAGTAGTACGCCATTGTGTAAGTGTACCACATTTTCTGTATCCATTCCTCTGTTGAGGGACATCTGGGTTCTTTCCAGCTTCTGGCTATTATAAATAAGGCTGCTATGAACATAGTGGAGCATGTGTTCTTATTACCAATTGGAACATATCTTCTGGGTATATGCCCAGGAGAGGTATTGCTGGATCTGCCCATAGTACTATGTCCAATTTTCTGAGGAACTGCCAGACTAATTTCCAGAGTGGTTGTACCAGCTTGCAATCCCACCAACAATGGAGGAGTGTTCCTCTTTCTGCACATCCTCGCCAGCATCTGCTGACACCTGAATTTTTGATCTTAGCCATTCTGACTGGTGTGAGGTGGAATCTCAGGATTGTTTTGATTTGCATTTCCCTGATGATTAAGGATGTTGAACATTTTTTGAGGTGCTTCTCAGCCATTCGATATTCCCCAGTTGAGAATTCTTTGTTTAGCACTGTACCCCATTTTTAATGGGGTTACTTGGTTTTCTGGAGTCCGTCTTCTTGAGTTCTTTATATATATTGGATATTAGACCCCTATCTGATTTAGGATTGGTAAAGATCCTTTCCCAATCTGATGGTGGTATTTTTGTCTTATTGACAGTATCTTTTGCAGTAGCTTTGCAATTTTATGAGGTTCCATTTGTCAATTCTCGATCTTACAGCACAAGCCATTGCTGTTCTATTCAGGAATATTTCCCCTGTCCCCATATCTTCGAGGCTTTACCCCACTTTCTCCTCGATCATTTTCAGTGTCTCTGGTTTTATGTGGAGTTCCTTGATCCACTTAGAGTTGACCTTAGTACAAGGAGATTATAATGGATCAATTCATTCCTCTACATGATAACTGCCAGTTGTGCCAACAACATTTGTTGAAAATGCTGTCTTTTTTCCACTGGATGATTTTAGCTCCCTTGTCAAAGATCAAGTGGCCATAGGTGTGTGGGTTCATTTCTGGGTCTTCAATTCTATTCCATTGATCTACTTGTCTGTCACTGTGCCAGTACCATGCAGTTTTTATCACAATTGCTTTGTAGTACAGCTTTAGGTCAGGCATGGTGATTCCCCCAGATATTCTTTTATCATTGAGAAGAGTTTTTGCTATCCTAGGCTTTTTGTTATTCCAGATGTATTTTCAAATCTTAATCAACTCTTATGTGTTCACTTCCTGCCCCCTACAATACTGTTTTACTTGTGTCAGTAAATTCAACCTTAACTTCGCCTTTGTGAACATTTAATGATCTTGTAAAAAATGTCCATGCCTTAACCCTACCCCTACAGTGAATTGAGAATAAGTGCTACCCCTTAAGTCAACCCAGGTAACTGTGATGTGTATCTAGACCTTATATCTATTTACTGAGAAACAGTAATCAAATTATGTAGTTCTAAATATTTAAAATTATATTTTAAACAGAACTATGTGGATACATAAGACTCAGGTTTTCCACTCACACACCAGAAGAACCTACCATTTATAGGCACACTGAGTTTTGTAGTTTTTAGGAATTGCCATATTTTAAAAATCTTGTTTATTCATTATACTTATCTAAGCATGCAATAATACTTTTTACTCTTCAAATATTGTGTTGTATCTTTGTCATATTTATGAAACACTTAACTTTCACCGAAAAATAAAATTGAATCTTTATGCTAAATCTTTCTTTTCATTCTAAGACTTCCAATGTATAATTCCAGTTACTTTGTCTGAGAACTTGCCACTGCTAAAATTTATATATCATTCTCTCTAAAAATTCTCTAAAATACCCCCAAATGATGTCAGAATTTTTAGATTTCAACTCTGTTCTCATCATCTCATCAGTGACATTTTAAGAAAAATCTAAAAGGCAGGCAACCTCCCACTGTTTAAAGAAAAAAAAAACAAAACAAAAAACTAAAACCCTCGACTCTAAGAGAAGGTTTAGCTAAAATAGACAAAAACATGTTCTGGGTGAAATATATTGCAGCATCTTGAGATTTCTGATCCAGATGTGACAATATTAAGATCCTAACATTGAAAGAAGAGAAAAGTGAAAAGGAGAGAAAACATTTCCTTTGCTTACAGAGCAGCACTCTTCCCTGGCCTTCTAGGTAGGTGTGCTCTATGATGATGCTCAATCCACAGCTTCTGTATTGAGATTGGTGTCCACTCACAGAAAATCAGGGTTCCTCAGGCTTAATGTTAGACAAGTTTTGCCATATTTCCTATCATTTTTCAATTACAATTCTGTATTGAGGATGAAATTCTGATTTAGATAGTCTGAAACTATATATATATATATATACACAGATATATCACATACCATATACATGTACATGTATATGTATGTACATATACATCCTTGAACTGTACATCAAGATGAAACCAGAGAACATAGTGATTTATGTTATGTTACATTTTCTGACCAGTAGATTCATGTTTAGCAGCAGCACATTTTGTTTTGCATTAATATTTAATGTTGTTAATTCATTGAACCACAGGATTGTTTGATCAATATTTTAAGGCTTATATGTGTTAAGCATAGAAAAAGCTTAATATGTTGGACAATATAATAGCGAACCCACAGATTCTAGAACTAGTTTTCCTGTAGTCCCATCTTAAGTTTAGATTATTAATTAATTATTAATATTGATATTAGATTATTGATGTAGGCCTTTTATTCCTTCTCCATAGTTTTCAACCATAGACAAACTAAGCATAGTACCATTTTCGTATCTGTTTTGAGAGGTTTAAATAAGTTAGTACATGTCTAATACAGTGTCTCAAACACAGGAAACACTTACCTTCAGTACGATTTTAAGGCATCTAATTTCAATGTGTCACCATTTCTAAGTAAGATGTAGGAAAGAGAGCAGGGATTATAGAGATACAGATGAGAGCAGGACCTAGGGGGAGAAGAAGATGAGAATGAAGCTGCAAATGGTTCACTTAGACAACAGACTGCTTAGCTGCTGGCCCTCAATCGTGTAGTCAATGTCAGTGTGAATGGAGCATTCTGAACACCAGCAAAGCATACTGAGAATCAGAGTGTTTGTGTTCCAGCAGCATGTTAGATAAATGCAGGGAAGAGGAGACCGGAGCCATGAAGCTAGTAAGTAGTAGCTAGACCAGGAAACCAGGCATGGCTCTCCCAGAAGCCTCAACTCTTCCCACTGGACTCCATCTGTAGATCTCCATAATTACCACCCTCCTCTCCTCTGTTGGCCTTCTGTGTGCCATTTAGGCCTCCTGGCTGCATCTTTTGCAATTATGTAACTTCCTTTATTCTTCCTTGCCTTGCTGAGCTGCCATTTAGCTTAGCAGTGTTTAAGAGCTGATGGAGTAGTTTGTGGGTGATGACAGTGTTAAGAGCTAGCAAAGAACTTCACTACTTTTCATTACTTATAGCAGAGCAGAGCTGACAGCCCCAGGAGGCTCCAGCATGCAACCCCAGATAGCAGATGGATTATCTGTGTTCTAGCCTTACCTCCCGTGGTAGTCTCTTCCAGGACGACAATTACTATGACTTCCTGTGAAACAAACTTACCCTCTGGATAGCATCAATTTTAGATTAAAGAGTAAAATTTTATTTTTCTTTTCTATGGAACATCAGAAATGGATATTTTCTTTATATAAACTATATTTTATGAAGTCACAATTTAACCAATATTTAGCAATAAACCTTTAGTTAAGAATACTTTGGAAATATAATTTGTTCTCTAAATTTGTAAATCTCGTCCCATTTTGTTGATTTTGAGCTAAAATTGCCTTATGTAATTTAGATATCTGTACTTATGACTGTCCTTAGAAAATTCTATTTAAAAAAAAAACTATACACAATTTTCTCATTTGTTCAAGGTTAAAAAGAATCATGTAGTTTAAACTTAGTTTTTGATTGAGTGGAAGGAAAGCATTAAATATAATTTGCATATGAAATTTTAGAGGGTAATTCACATTAATGACAGCAATTGAGAAAGCTTCATACATAAAAGACGGCGTTTATCAGGTCACTGATGTTTGTGTAATGGGCAAGTTCTGTTTGAGTCCAAATACTTTGGAAAATAAGCCTTTCAAGTATTGATTTTATCTAGAGCCCAAAAGATCATAATCATGACTTATAAACAACTTGGATAATGACAGTCATTATAATTCAGTGCAAAGGCAGAAGCCCTAGGAATGATAATGTGTGCAAGGTTAAGGACTACCATTTATAAGCCATTAAAACTATTTTAATGTGCTATATTTAAACATTTTTAATAATATTTATGACATATGCAATTTAAGTTTATACTAATGATTCCTTTTATTATACAAAGATAAAAATATATAGACAATAAAATCAAATTATAAAGCATTTATCATTAAAATATTGAAAATCTGAATATAACATTGCATGAAATTATAATAGTATCATAGTTGTAAGCTTATAGTCTATGAATATAATTTATGATGGCTGAATCATTTTACTTACTTTTAAGTATAACAGACATTTTAAAATAGTTAAATGATTCTATGTTTGCTAATTTGTTTTTGGTTCACTAAATCTGAGTGTATTACAACAATGAGCTGTTAAATCCTTAATCCCGATATAATTATGAAACTCAATGGGAAGCCCAGAAAAATGACTTAGTAATGTAATTTATATTTCATCTTATATTCCTGTTTTGAGACATGCAAGAACAGGAAATGGCTGTTAATATGCAGGGGGTGACTGGTTTATACATCAGAAGTATTGTGATAAAATGATATATATTTAACCTTTTACTTTTTGTACTTTTTTTAGTACAGAGAATTTGGAAGCAACATTACACCCCGTTGTTTAACTGCCTTTAAAATTGTTTTGTGCAGAACAAATAACTTAGTTTTATGGGTTTTTTTTTTGGATGCTAAACTGTGGAGCACAACCAAAAGACATCCGGATTGCCAAAGCAAGTGAAGGAACGATTTTCCTCACTAGCTTGGCAGAGCATTTACACAAGACGACTTTAAAAATATAACTTTCTATTTTCATTAAAGTCACTTTGTCTTGTTTTGTCATCCAGTTAACTTTTGTATAAAGCCTTGAGAATGTTTAACTATTAAAACATGCAAACAAAATCCCTCTAAAATAAACCCCATAACAACAAACTTTAAGGAAAAATTTCACACGCATGGACTTTGCTATAGTCTTTATAAGCCAATCTCTTTTCCTTCTCTTTTTAATTAGAATGATCTCATCATTTTCCCTTTGTGATCCTATTGTGATTTTACTAATTATAATCTTACCAATCTTTGGACTCTAGAGTCACTGTGACTATGCTACAGCACCCCCCCCCGCCACCTCCTCCCCGCCTACATGATAAACCAGGAAATTTTTACTTTTCCATTGACTTTTGTTGAGAAATTTTCATGTCTATGAACTGTATCTCTCAGAGTTCACAGTGAGATCTTTTTAGCTAGATTGTCTTTGTAAAGAATGTGATAAAGGTGCCAATCATCAGACACTGAATAAATAGACCATCTAAACCATGGGTCCAACTGACATTCACAGGCTTTGTTCCTTGTAGTAGGAGAGCTAAAATTAAGTATATAAATCATTGTAGTGCTTGCACAAGCAAGAATGTCAAGAGGGATCAAAGTGAGAAAAATATTGTCTGATGAAAAGATATCTGGAAAGGTTTTAGTTGAGAATCGCTGTGCAAAATGTACTTTCAAGATTGAATTTATCATCTTTAGAATAATTACCCTGATCACATTTGCTCTAGGACCAATGCTTATTCTCAAAATTTTAGAAACAGTATTTATTGTCTTGACTATTTATTTACATAATACACTCTCTTTTCTTTGATCCAAACTGCTAAGGGCCTGAGATTTTACATCATATTCAAGACAAGTTAGCCTGTATAGTTTCATACACTTCGTCATAAAGCACTATCCTCCTGGGACAAGAGACAAAGTACCCTTGCTAGTTAGAAATAGCAGGGAACAAGATCCCCAGGATAGCTTCCACAAGCAGCAATGCCTACAAGCCTCAGTAGACACTGTTAAACAGCGGATGCTTTACATTTGAGGAAGCTCAAGCTCAGAAAATTTGCTGTCTTTAGACAGAGGAGCAGGCCGTCAGCTAAATTTTAGCCAGAAAGACATTATTTTCCTTTCCCTGACCAGTGAACAAATTTCCCTTTTACTTTGCATAAAATTTTGTCTATGTCTTTCCTACCTATTTGGAAAGATAGTCTAGAATAAAAGTCATCAGAAGATAAGGAGAACTGCTGAAGAGATTTGCCATCAAAGCAGTAAGTTTGGAAATAAATCATTATGCAGATGTAAGAGAATATGTAGTATATGCTCTCAAAATACAGTTTAAAGAAATCATCTTTTTATGATAAAGTACATAAGTAAGGATGATAACATTTTGAAGAGTCCTATATATTAAGGTTAGAAGGCATTATTCTGAGTTATTAATGATCTTTATTCTAATTTGTTCATATCAATAAACCAAGTCATATAATGACAGACATATGGAAATGAGTTTTTACCTTAAGATGTATACATGTACATATGCTTCTATGTATATGAAGTCTATTTATACATATTTTAACACATAAATTTGTCTAAATTCTGAACCTACAGTAATGTCATAATTATCAAGTTGGTAGAATAGGTTTTATAAATCATTGGAGAATATGTCTTAGGCAATTTTTAAGAGTATGTAAATAAACACTAGACCAGATAAAGGTCCTGAATACTGCAGATTCACTTTTAGTGTCCATATCATCAACACTCTTCAGTTATGTCTTTATTCCTGCGTGTGATCCATTGATGTGAAAACCTGGAGCAACAACGATAAGATTTTATGCATATGCTTTATGGTGTTTGTTTGTTTGTTTGTTTCCAAGATGTTTTTTTTCCCCCTCTGGGTTACATTGTTCTTTGTCTTGTCTTGTTGTATACCACCACGAACTACTACAACAAAGAGACTGGAAGGTTTTCATGTTAGGTTTATAGGATGCACTGTGAAAGATACAAATAAAATTCTGAAACTGAGTAACTGCCTGCAAGAAACTCTTGGAAAATCAAGGACCAGCCAAAATTCAAAGCACAAAGTACTCACTCAGAATATAATAAATTTAGTCACACACAAAAATATGTCATGGCCACTGTTTTGTAAGTTCTCAATATGACTCCTACTTCAAGCCTGGATCAGGCTGTATCCTATGTGACTGACATAATGAGCCCCCTACACACTTCTGGAATAGAATCCCTTTTTATGGTACTTCAGGTTTTAAAAGAATACTTAAATCTTAAAAATGGGTGGGATTCAAATATAAGCATCAGATTTCAAAATCTAACTTGCTTCGAAGTTTAGTGATTGGTGAGAGAAAGCCAGCCAACATATTTCAATGAGTACCAGCGCCACTGAACATGACTACAGAGCATCTTAGCTCTGGTTTTACTACACAACATATACCCTGTATAGCCCGCCTTGTGATTTTTTTTGGAGGCATCAGCAAACTTGATATTTAAACAGGAATTCGCATTCCTGATGTTGACCAACTGTTAAATAAAAGGAAATATCTAATGTGCAGCTTGAGAATCAAAATGCCTTTGTAGACATATGTGACTCAGAATACAGACAGGAACAATGAGAAGTCTAAAGGAGTCCTAAGAGGCACAAAATGCTTCCTTACTCCCATAGACTTATTTAAGAAAATACGAGGATGAGATATGATTACATCAATTAGAAGTATGAGCCCAATAGCAATAGTAAGTACTTTATAAGACTGTATGCAAACATGAAAAATATATCCAGTAACAAGTTATAACAATGGCCCCCTTCATGGTAAGTTAGTTGGCTAGAGCAGAAAGAAAGAATGAGTAACTAAAAGTCGGGGGGAGGGGTGAATTTCAGGCACCTGGTGATATTGAGCAATGGCTTAAGTAGTGTTATAAACCAAGACCTCTGTGTACACATTTATAATGAAAAATGAAAAATAGATTATAATTATCAGTGCAATGTGTGACCCCTTGTAAACTGATTCTGCAGTCCATACAAAAAAAAGAGAAAAAGGGGAGATTGGTGAAAAGATAATGATAAGGGAAACCATTTCTTTTAGTAATAATATCATAAAAATTATGAAAAAACTAGTTGATTTGTTTCATTCTTGTTTTTTTTGTTTGTTTGTTTTCCTTTGTTTTCTTTGGTCTCAGCAAAGTGCTAGACACTTGACAAAGAGAAGGAAGGGTTATTTCTGTTTGATTGTTTTGTTTTTTTAATATTCTTCTCTTGAAGAAACCAACAAACTTGAGATATAATGACAACTTCAAAGCCATGTGGAAACCAGAAGGGTGAAACAGTGTTGTTTTGTAAGGCAATACTGAGACAAGGACCCCTGTAGCATGGCTGGCCACAATCTCGCGGTAAGGCCACCCATAGCTGTGATGTGTCTGACAGGTTGAGGACTGCTGTTCCAGCAGGACTGCCTCTGGAGGCCTAAGAAGTGAAATGAACTGACAGAAAGATTAAGGATTGCTAAAAAGATTTTGCATGAAGTGAAAGCTCATAGCTAAGTTTCTTGATCACCCAGAGAATTATCTGAAGAAAATAAGGTTTCATTTATCTTTTCAGAAAGTCGAAAAAAATGGTAATGGAGTGAATTGTAGAAGGAAATGAAACGGTTTTAGTGAGGTCTACTTCTAACTACTGTTGCCCTAATCATAAGTTTTCTTCAATTTCAGATATACTGGCCTAGCACAGCAGTAAAAGTAGAAGAATGCATAATGAAAGGAAAAGATGCAGTAAGTACCCTTCACTGTACATAAGCAAATCAGACTCTATTCTTGCTGGCCTAGAAAGACCATAATCAATAAAGTTTTACTTTCTCTTGAAAGACATATATACAATTTTGTCCATAAAGGGAGAAAATACACAATAAATACATTGTTCTAGAAAACTAATTTCAATATAGAGATCCTGATTGGAGACCACAAAGTGTGAGAAGATGAAGTAGGAAAGATGCTTGAGTCATTTTACAAAGCTTCTTTGGTCTTTCCCGGTGTTAGAAGCAAAGTCTATCCCGTTCAGAGTCCATGAGATCCAGGAATGAGAAGTGCTGTTCTCCACACTCGTCAGATTCTCTCAGACATGGCAGAGAGGCTTTCGCATGTAAGGAGTGGCCTTCCCTGAGGGAATACATGCCTTGGAGAGAGGCCATAGGTATTCCCTTGAAAGCAAACTTATCTTTATTTCCATTAAGCTAAAATATGTAAACGACTGACACATTATTAGTAACTCCCAGTTCTCAGTTGCAGCTGGAGTGTAGCCAAGCGATGAGTCGACTCTCTCTGCTTCAGTCCACACTGTGATGCTGAGCATTGAACATCCTCTCAGCCCATGTCAGTCCACACTGTGATGCTGAGCACTGAGCATCCTCTCAGCCCACGTCAGTCTATACTGTGATGTTGAACATTGAACATCCTCTCAGCCCATGTCAGTCTGTGCTCAAGTGAGCCAAAATATGACCAAATGAAATATGTTCTTTCTAAGGACAGTGTGTCAATAGAGGGAAAAGCAGATGCTTCAAGTCATGTGAGGACCAAAAAGTTTTACCTTGTCAACATGGCCAGATTCTATTAACTGTATATGGTCACACACTAAGCAAAATGTTAGGTATATGCAAAGTTAAACAGTGTCAGGCAAGTCCTGTGTGTCCGAGTTGATGTTTGGTTATAAGTGAGTTCAACAATGAATGAGTTAAATGTTGTTCTCTGTAAGCTTGAATTTAAAACTAGTGTCCAACTAGGACTCCCTGGAACATGGTCCTGTCCTTCTTTCCTTCTATTGTTGGTGACTTGAGGACAAGCACCAATTGGCACAAAAAGTCAACATTACGTACCAAGATGTTTGACCCTTGGACTATAGCATCTTGCAACAACAAGATCCTCAGAGCAATGTTACCATCAAACGTTATTTCTTGTGGTTGGTTTTATATAGTAAAAAAAAAAATTCTTCCTGAAATTACATTTTATGTAAATTTATCATTTTGAGGCTCGAAGTGCTATTTTGCCTATGAAAACTCTGTCGTGCCAACGGAGACTTCTATACCTGAGGGTGTAGTTTTCTAATTTAAGAAATAAATGCTAGGCTTTCTGTGTTAATACTCTCTCCTGGGACTGCGGCATAATGGTATTGTGGCGCAGTCTTAATCAGAATTACTTTCACCAGTCCAGAAACCTAAAACTATTAAATTCTGTAGTGCCCTATTGTCTAGATCATTTATTTTCTTAACAATAATGCTTTTTTCCCTAGTTATTGACTTTCTAATTTTTTTTTTCTGGTTCACTGTTTAATATTGTTCTTTTAAAATGTCAGCACAGGGAATATTTTAATTATATGGAAAAACAGAATGCAAATCAGTATAATTGAACCATTTTTAATGCATTTGTAATCCTTTTTTAAAAAAATTTCCTCAATGTGATATTATATAATGAAATGATCTACAGTATTATAAAACTTATAAACATTACGTCATATATCAGTGCACATTAAAGTGTGACTCCCTCTAGCTTCCTTCTCCCGGGTCCTCATCTTCTTTATTCTGTTCCTTCCTTTCCCTCCCAATTCAGACTTGCATTCTAGGATGGAAGGACAGCAAAGATCAAAGGCAGGTTGAACATTTGTTTCATTCTAACCCTGTGTGTCCCTTTTGAATCCTCTTTAGAATGAGTGTGCCAATTATGTCCGGGTTTTGCATCACTACAACAGGACACACCTTCTGACCTGTGCTACTGGAGCCTTTGATCCACACTGTGCCTTCATCAGAGTCGGGCACCATTCAGAGGTAAGAAATAGCCTCTAAAAGAAAGACTGCTATTTCCCTCATGAAAGATAAAACCACTGAGTTGTATTTACTTGACTGACCTCTCGGTATCTTTAAAATCCTTGTCACCTCTCAACCTTTGAGCTAATTAGCCTGCTGTGTCTTCATTTGTGCATTTATTCACCAAACAATTTCGTCTGCTTAACTCATCTGCTTGAAACAGATTTTGCAACATCAATGTGTTTTGTCTACTGTACTCTTACATATGAATTCACCAAAATAGAGTATATAGTTTTGTGGCATGCGTGCGCGCTCGTGTGTATATGTGTGTGTGTGTGTGTGTGTGTGTGTGTGTGTGAGAGAGAGAGAGAGAGAGAGAGAGAGAGAGAGAGAGAACAGATTCAGAAAGAGATACACAGAAACAAAGAGCCTTACAATCTATATGAATAAAATGTTGCACACTGTACTTTACACATGACACACAAAGCCTTTTGATTTTATAATTATGTTCTTTCTAGCCAGGGGACTTGAGGACCACAGCAGAGGGAAAGACTTCTAAGTCATAGAAGCTGACTCTCAGTGTGAGAAAGGCATGCATCTTTTCCACAAACCCACATTAGGCGACACAGTGCTATATTAGCAATGACTGCAAATACCATTGCTACTTTTAACAAGATAATGTTTGCCAACAAGAAGTCCCAAAGTTTAGGTTCCTACCTGATTCCTGTAAGCTGAGTGAGCCCCACTTTATCCTGCTCATACTTTGTAGCATGTTTCATCACGATTTCATTTAGCAGAATACAAAATAATACTCTGATTTCATGACTTGCTGCCTTTCATATACAGGAGAAGGCATAATTGATTATATTCCATAATTTTTATCATGGCATATATATAGCTAAGAAATTTTAAAAGGCATTTAATACATCCTACTTATGAAAATACAGTAGTGACTTAATTTGTATCTCACAATATAGTATAATATAAAGAATGCCATTCATTTATACTACTGCTTCTTTCAGTTAGTACTTATACTACTTAATGCAATAGGTATTAATAGGTATGAATACAATTAGCAACATCAAAGCCCTTAAAAGCTTCCTCCAGAGACTGCCCCTGATTGAGGTACTGTAGGTGTACCTAAATAGTTGTATACTAAATATAAGTATCACACGCAAACACATCTCAGTGCATTGCTTGATATTTCTTAGAGAACAGACCCAGTGATGGAATTGGAGAACTTTAGGCAGAGATACAGAAGGGAAATTATACCAGTGCAAGGCCAGATTACATAACTGCACAGCATAAATGATACAATATGCATATATGGGGACGCATGCACATACATTTTCTGTGTGTATCTGCTAGCCATGTGATCTCTGTTGCCTTTATTTAATGGCACTTTTATTGATCCTGCACTCTCTCTGAGCAGAGGATTCTCGATTAGGTCTGTTTTATTAATCCTTTCAATACTTTTAAGGTGCTTTGGCATCTCTATTTTTTCTTTTCTTTTGATTGTATTAGTTCTTTGAGAATTTCATACAACATACTTTGATCATATTTATCCCTCCAACTCTTCCTTATCCTCATCAATCCAACTTTGTGTCCTAAATCAACAACAACAAACAAACAAGAGCAACAGAAATCAATGAAGACCAGTTGTGTTGCCCAAAACGTCTTGGGTGTGTGTGTCATCTAGAGAAATTGGACTCCCTTTCCCAGCAAATAGCTCCAAGGTTGGGATAGGATTATGTGCCCACATATCCTCTCCATGCTGGGATATGGTCTGGCTTGGGGGTTTGCATGCTGTCACGTCTACCATGTGTCCTCATGTGCAGCTGCCCTCATGTGTCCAAAGGAATGTATTTTTGAGCAGTCATTCACAGCCTCTGGCTCCAATACTTTGTCTCCAGCAAAATTCTGGGCACTGGGAGAAAGATGAGCGGTGTATGTTCCATTTAGAGGTGAATATTTTCTTAGTGTAAGCATTGCTTCATTCACATTACTTGTTATCAGTGGCTTTTTTGTTTGTTTTCAAAATAGTATCCATCTTTGCTTTTAAGCAAGTCATTTGAAATTGAGATGTCTGCGACAAAAGAATAGAGATATTTCCTGGGGTATAAAGACATGAGGTTTATCATGTATCACTGATGTTTATATTTTATAAACTTTCTTGGAATAACAGCTCTGCTCTAGTCAGTCTCTTTTACCTTCCCTGTAGAGGCTTCACCGTGTATACGTATATGCTTGTCATCTTTCACATCATTGACTCAGGTTACTTTTTTTTTCCTCAGTTCACTTTTATTCAATCAGTTTTTCTCCTTAAGCCATCTCATGCAAGAAGGTTATTTTTGTTCTTGAAGAACACAGACTATCCACCGTATCCCTTCATTTCTACACATGCTTTTCTTTGTTGTCTTAGCAAATGGGTAAAATACCTTCTGATCACTCGAGAGACTCTCTGCCCGTCATCATTCTGCTGCTCCTCTTTTCTGCTTGACTATAATGATAAGAATTGTTTTCTGGGTCTTCAGTTCTATTCCATTGATCTACCTGCCTGTCGCTGTACCAGTACCATGCAGTTTTTATCACAATTACTCTGTAGGACAGCTTTAGGTCAGGCATGGTGATTCCACCAGAGGTTTTTTTATCATTGAGAAGAGATTTTGCTATCCGTGGTTTTTTGTTATTCCAGATGAATTTGCAAATTGCTCTTTCTAATTCGTTGAAGAATTCGTATTGTAGCTGAACTTAAAGTTATAGATGTCAATGTTTTTCACTTTCCAGTAATGGTTAGGGTCTGCTACAGGGCATAACCTCAGGTCTTAGATACTGTCCTCATTTTCCAACTGAACTAACATTTTAAGCCTTTACTGGTGAGTTCTCAAGAAGTCTTCCACACTGGTACTCACCACTACCCTCTACAGGAACTAGGTGGTGTTGCAAGAGAAAAAGTCTTTGCTCTTCAACAATCTCCAGTGTACCCAAATAGTTCTTTTTTCCATGATTATAGGTTATTTGTGTATATTTCACATACAAAGTAGATATTATTTTATATGTTATTTTTTTTCCTTTTTTATTATTATTTTCTTTATTTACATTTCAAATGCTATCCCGAAAGTTTCCCATACACCTCCCCCCACCTCTGTTCCCCTACGCACCCACTCCCACTACTTGGCCCAGGCCTTGCCTTGTGCTAGGTCATATAGAGTTTGGAAGACCAAGGAGCCTCTATTCCCACTGATGGCCAATTAGGTCATCTTCTGCTACATATGCAGCTAGAAACACAAACCCAGGGGGTACTGGTTAGTTCCTGTTGTTGTTCCACCTACAGGGTT
>NC_034591.1:9197091-9224913 GCF_900095145.1 Mus pahari
GCTGGATGCCGGGGGACAACTCCCAGGTGAACACCCCTCCTCGGGCGGGGACAGGTGCCGGTGCCGGGTCAGCCTGGGGACTGCCGCCAGGCGAACACCCCTCCTTGGGCGGGACAGGCGCCGGACGACTGGGACCAGCCTCGGGTCCCTCCTCAGCAGTCTGCTCTCCCCGGCAGTGCACTGGAGCTTATATGTTATTTTTATTGGATATTTTATTTATTTACATTTCAAATGTTATCTCCTTTCCCGCCCCCACCCCCACCCCCTTCCAGGAAACTCCCTATCCCATCCCTTCCCCCTCTATGAGCATACTCCCCCCCCCATTCCACTTCATTGCCCTGGAATTCCTTTACAGTGGGGCATCGAGCCTTCATGGAAACAATGGCCTCTCCTCCCATTGATACCAGATAAGGCCAAATAGTTTTTGTTAATATTTTTTTCCTTCACTTTAATCATGGTAGAGAAGTTATTTCAATACAAAATCGGTTGTATTGACAAAATAGAAGCATATGTACTTAAGCTTAATATCCATAGCATTGGATGTTTGATGTCATGTAGTTGAATACGAAAACTCTACATGTCATAAAAGGAATTTGTAGCTCCACGATAATAAGCAGTGAGGGATCTATTCCCAAAGCACTGTTGGGAGCTTGGAGCACTACTTGAGTGAAATGCAAAGTTAATGGTTATCATAGTCAATGAGATTATTTGAATTAAAAGGCCTACAGGGGCTCACGATGGGATAAGTTTGAGAATATTTGCTAGGTTATATATGGAGAAGTAATGATGGGCGAGCCTAATGGATGACCTCAATGGCATATAATGTTACTTGAAAGTTTTCTGAAATCAGAATCAAGAAGATGGAATTTTGAGCAGAGTACTCAGCTGACCATATTTAATTTGCATTAATTCAAGTATGAAAAGAGGAAGGGCCCTAAGGCATTTGAGTAGCCTATCATAAGCATCCTGAGAGATCACAAGGTGTTTACCAGCATTGCTGCTATAGTCGAGAAGCATGCATTGCTCACTAGCAGACTATATGCAACAATTCTTATTTAGATGATGAAGATAAATGAGAATGAGAATTAAAAGCAGTTCCAGTTGTATTTCTTATTGATCGAGGAGAGATGCAGCCTTTAATGTAGAAACACTCAACTATGCAAATGGTTCATTCCTTTGAGGTTATCACAAAGGCTCTGGATTTATTTACTTTTTCTTTTCATTCTCATTTACAGTCATATGAAAAATTGAGTCTTGGCCAAATGGATTTATTAACACAGATTTAATTAGTGAGTTATCTAGAATGGTGATGATGGTAGTCCCTGAATCTCTACTATCCAACTTCAGTTTTATTTCATCTCTCACTTACAGACTGTTTCATGTATATCCATGGAAACAGAGGGAGAAGAGATGTGGCATAATTAGGGTGGTATAAATTCATGCTCATATAGGAGAAAAGAAGATCACGTTAAATCAGTGTGCAAACACTACCAATCAGTACTACAGGGAGGACAGTTTTGATCACAGGAAGCCGAATGTGGCTAAAATAGTAAACAAATAAACAGAATACTACTGTCTGCTTAACGGTGGTAAGACTTGCCTGGCAATAAAAGAATTAAGGGAAAGGTATGGGTAGGTACAGAAGTACAGAAATTAATTTTATTAATGTACTAGATAGAGAACCTAAGTCTCTTCCCAAATCAGAGCATAACACTGTCATCTTAGAGGCAAGGAAGGCTGAGAAGAAGCAACTGTGCCAGAGACTAATACCAGAGAATATTCAATCAATACCTCTGGAGTGTTGTATATTAAGGATTACTTTTCAGGATTGAGAGTCAAGCAGGAGGTATATTTAACCATTCATTCCTCACTACTTTGGATGTTTGATTGTGTACATTTAAATTTGTGTGTACGTGTGTTTGTGTGCCTACTGAATCTTCAGGTGTGATCCATTGCCTGGGAGAATTTGAGAAAACAGCTAAACATTAAGCCCTGATCCCCCAGAGTTTGGAAGGTGATAGAGAAAGTCCACAAAGATAAATAAGGAGGGGATAGGAAGATTGGCAGAAAACAAGAAGAGTGAAATGTAGAGAATAGTGGAGAATCTGTTCGATTTAAAGCTTCCCAGGGTCGCAGCACCCATTAGACAAGGAATGACTTCGATATATGCAAGAGGGAGGGCATCTCACTGTAGTGTGCATGTGAGCACCGACTTTCTAGAACAGAAGACCAAGGCCAGACAGCTCTTGGATCACTTGTATCTCTTTCTCTGCTTTGTAGATTTTTACTTTTAACCCTTAAGTAACACAACATATAAGTACAAGAAATACAATAAATGTAAATGTTGAATTACTTGGGACTGCATAGATAAGCTTAGTGGTTAGGATCAGTCAGTGGCTGTTCTTCTGAAGGCTGTAGCTTCAGTTACAGATTGTGATTAACAACCATCTGTAATTTTAGTTCCAGGGGATCCAAAGATGTCTGCCGGGCTTCACAGGCATCCGACATGGTGTTAGTATATTCCTATGGGTATGAGCTTTATTTTACATAACAAAGTATTAAAACTGTAGTTACTTGCAAAACTACATTATTTATTGCATATTTTTCATGGGGTAGGGCATCAGGTGCTACTTGGCTGGGTCTTCTGCTAGGGTCTGCCAGGCTGAAATGGCGGTGTTGCCCAGATTCTGGGACCTTTGGTTATGTTTTTGTTCATACTAGTATGACTTGGTTTTAAGTTCTAAGACTGAAGTCTTCATCCTTTTGATAGCTGGCCTCTCTCACCTGAGAGAGGCCCTAGCAGTTCCTTTGGGAGCACACTTCTCTAGGACCCGTCAGAGGAAGTCATGTAATAAAAATTGTTCAGTGCACTAACTCTCCCATCACCTGTGCAACAGGAAGTAATAACAATCCAGGTTGGGATTCCCAGCCATTTCAAAGGATTCTCCCACCACACAAGGACAGGGAATTTCCCAGGGAGTCCTTACCTGGGAGTGGAAATCCTGCTTGATATTGGCAGGGTTCCCATCTTACACCTGTTCTTTTCATCTTCTATGGACAAAGAGAGAGATTGATTAATGCAGATGGTTTTAAAGTAGAAGACACATAATGAAGGGCTTAAAGAGAAGAGAGTCTTTTGAACTTTATTCAGAGCTCTACTTTTTGTTTTTTACATGGGAAGTTACATTTTTTTTCCTTACAGATTTTATGAAGATTATGGGATGACTATATTGGCCACCTCCAGAATCTGTATACCCAAATATGGCAAATTTTGATTGTCCTTAAGGGCATATGTTTTTAAATGTAGACTGCTGTCATGTTTTGTTAAGTATAGAGTATTTTTCGGTGTAACTTTATGTAAAGCATATTTATATCACTTTTTAAATATGCAGACTAAATTAGTCATGCAAATGTAGTTTGCACCACGGAAAATTAAAAATGAACTTTAGGAATTTCAGCATGTGATTTTGATAAGTTTCTCCTCCTGTGGAGAACAGCAGCTCAGCTATTTAGGTTTGCATGTTACTGGCTTTGCCGTCACCAGGACTGCCTGTCTACCTCCAGAAGAGTACAGACGTATTGGAAACCATGTTCGAGGGAGTACTCGTGACATTTTTGCCAGAGTGCATCTGAATCTTGTAGACTGTAAATTATTTCTTTTCCTACTTGTGTATAGTTTCCATAACTATTCATAGGCTTTAGATATTATCTTGTATTTCTCCTAACTTTGGAAATTCTATTTTAATTGGCGCCTGAAAGGATGTATTTCTTAAACATTGTAAAGACACATATATTATAAATACATTTTGTTGTTTGCTTGTTTATTTGCTTTTATACAGGGATGATTTAGCTCTGGTTGGCCTTGGATTTATAACACTCTTCCTGCCAGCTCCTGAGGTCTAATGTAGCAGCACTGGCTAGCAGTGTGGCATTTTTAGCAGTATATATATGTTTGTCTCACTGGTGCTTTACTAAGGCTTGTTTTTTTTAACATATTAATCTTTTCTTGTTAACAGTTCACACTAAAAACCCCACTGCAATATTAATAAAATGTTATAAGACTTTTCTAGTTTTCAAAAGTTGCCCATTAGCATTATTTGTCTAAAACAAGTATTTTATTTTAAACAACTAAAGTGAGTGTAGTCATAAAATTAATATTCTTGGCATTTTACAAAGAAATATGCCCATCTTGACTTAGAAAATTATTTTATTATTCTCTCTTGTTTCTCAACTCATAAAACAAGAGAGTTCAAATTTATTCTTTTGATATATTTCTGTTAGATCTATTTAGTTTTCTATGCTTAGATAAATATTTTAATAATAGCTTAAAAATAAAGATATATAAGTAGAAATAACTTTAAATTCTTATAGCCACTAACTGTATGAATAAGATAGTTCGATTTAACAAAGTTTATACTTTCATACATTTTTTAGATATTTAGCCATTCTTTGTTTAACAGAAATGTCCAAGTTATAACTTATATAAGACTGTGGTGATTATATGTTGATACATGCTTATGAAATGAAAATATTTTGTTGATTTTAGATAGATGGCATATGGGAATGGTTTATATAAGTGTACATAGTGTTCATGCTTTCTTACTTTCTTATTTGAAATAAATGATAGAAAGGTAAATGTGTATTAAATTTTTTAGTCTATGAAATTTTTGCTTTCCACTGTAGGAGGTATCTGTAAGTCTACACATAACTTTTACTAGAAAATGTATTATCTATTAAGAGCAATAAGAATAGTGATCATTTGGAGCCAGAAAGATGGCTCAGTGGTTAAGAGCACTTCCAGAGGTCCTGAGTTCAATTCCCATCAACCATATGGTAGCTCACAAACATCTTCAATCTGATTTGATGCCCTCTTCTGGTGTGCCTGAAGACAACTACTGTGTACTCATGTATTTAAATAAATAAATGATAAATAAATAATCCCTTTAAAAAGATCATTTGTTGATACATTTTTAAAGTGGACTGTCTTATACTTCGGGATGGATATCAAATGTTAAATGTAGAAGAGGAAATTACACTAAGTCAGCAGCTATCAAACATAAATGTGGTAAGTTTAGTTGTGTAAAAAAGACCCTTTTTCTTCCTGTTGGCCCTTTCAAATCTCATCATATCAAGGTATATTGGTTATAAACTACAACTGGAAGATGTAAACAGTAATTATTTAAGAGAGGTTATGTATTTTCTCTATCAGGATACCAATCACTCATTATATTGTTTCTTCTGCTCGTTGTACATAAAATCTAGACATTCTTCATTAAAAACAGACACTTAAAGCCTGTTAATTTTGTGAATTTTTTACAATCCCCAAAGTTGTGTTAAAATGTCTCCAAAAAAAGAGGTTGCTCCTTCACACCTTCAGCTGCTATAAGTCTCATCAGTGAAAAACTGGTTAAATTTCCTTTCTAGGGGAAAGGAAAACAGGAGTCCTTTGCTAGGTTTTTGCCAGTGAATGATTATCTTGTTACTGGGGAGGCAGTCCCCACTTTGCATATTCTCTGTGTGTGAGGCAGTCAGTACAAAACCTCCTCTCTGTGCCAGGAGCCTGTATTTTGAGATTTCAAAAACAAGGAGGAGGGTGCCTGAGCTGTTCAACAGCCCTCCAGTTGGCCCCTGGAGAATGAGGGTCCAAAGGAGACGTAGGGGGAACCAGAACTGTAGCTAATTAAACAACTGGCAGGCCCAATACCCAGGGAACAGTAAGTTCTTTTGTAAGATTTTTCTTTTTAAACCTAAATAATGAATGATGGAAAGAGTCAATAAACAAATACATGAAAGTTTGCCAGTGCCAGCTCCATACTCACCTCCTCCTGGGCACTCCTCCATCGGATTGAGTTAGTATCATTCAGAACATCTCATGGGCATGCACTCACATGTGCACACATGGAGGAGGAGGAGATACATTTCTACTCCCATCATGTAAATGGGTATAAAACTGTAAATCATGAGGTGACAGTGAACGAGGAGGAAAGTGGCGCTCCTGTGGCTGGGCATCGAAAGGCCAAGAGAGCGCTCATGGCTGCGGCCCAGCAAGCATTGTGTCTCAGACTGTATAAACCAGCAGCCATATGCCTAATTCAGCTCACAGATGTGCCCTGTTTGTCGCAGCCAGCGTTTCTTGTTTGTTTTCTTTTACTGAGCGTACATTCCGGGGGTGGGGGTGGTGGGGGGGGCGGGAAACTTGGGTTCACATAGTAAATTGTGATTTCCATTGGACCCGCATGAAAAGATCAGTGGGAACTCAAGGCTTGTTGTCGACACACTCCCCACACAGAGGCTTAAGCTTCACAAAGCCTCCATAGTTCGAGGTCTCCACCACTGCCACAACAAAGGTTTTCTAGATCCTGGCTGCCCGTTTTTTTCATCTCCACCTGGCTCTGACTGACACTGACATTTGTGACTTAAAGCACTAGAAGGATAATAAACTTTAAAACCCTTAAGTACTTTCTTATCTAGTAGTTAGCCTCTAACTTTTGAACGAATGAGTGAATTGTGATTGCTTTTATACTTTGATAACAATGTGGAATTCTCTTTTTTTTAATTGGCATTTTTTGGCATTTTTTATTTATTATTATTCTTTAATCTTCTTTTACAGTCCAGTCATTATCCCCCTCCTGGCCCACCCTCTGTTCCTTATTCCATAGCTCTTCCTCCCAACCCCCATCTTCAAGAGGATGTCCCCTCTCCCCCAGCCCCAGCACACTAGACCTTTCCACTCCCTGGGACCTCAAGTCTCCTGAGGTTTAGGAACATCTTCTCTCACTGAGACCAGACCAGCAAGTCAGTCCTCTGCTGTATGTGTGTTGGGGGCCTCATATCAGCTGGTGTATACTGCCTGGTTGGCGACTCAGTATCAGAGATCTCAGGAGTCCAGGTTAATTGAGAATACTAGTCTTTAAGGTGGTATTCTTAATAAGTTCAAATTAAGAAATTTTTGTTGGTGTTGTTGTTTTAATATATAAAGTTTTGGTTAAATTTGGAAAAATTGGCGGAAGTATATATAAAATATAAAAAGGTAACAAAATATAAAACTTCTCAATATACGTTTGTTAGATAGATTTTTGTCTTACTCTTGGAAAGCTTTGGTAGTAACACAACAAACATTTATTTATTTTATTTTTCAGACTTTAGAATATACAGATACATTCTTTAAATTCATTGTTAATTAAATTGTTAAATGCATGAATAAAACAGTACTTTCTTTTTAAAGTACCTGCAAAGAGGTTTAAAAATTTGAACATACCTGCTAACCAGCATTAGACCAAGAAGACCAAGGCCACCCCTTTCCTGCATGGTTCTTCCTGACAGGCACTTCCTGACTTCACCAGTTTCCTGCACTTTTCCAGCAAGCAGGCACTGTCCTGACTCTGTCACCATGAGTGCCTTGCTACTTTTAAAGTGCAGATGAATGGATCGTATCGAATGCATAGGAATGCACTCTTGGGTTCAGCTTCTTTTGCTCAAACCATGCCGAGATTTTCACAGTGTGTAACGGCAGGTCACGTACGATTGCTGTGCAGCATTTTGTCCTGGATACACCTCAACTCATTCACCTGCCCTTCTTTTCAGGTCATTCACAGTCCTGATCTGAGTTTGCTGTTCTGCGCATCCTTGCACTTGGGTTTTGCAGACATGGATGTGCTTTTGCTGAGTCTATTCTAGGAATACAATTGCCAGGTCACGGCAGTTGCCTGTGCCGGGCTTCAGTAAATCCCAGTAGATGACTCTCAGTCGTTGTCCACTCTCAGTCAGTTCCCAGTCAACTGCACAGCCACACAGTGGTTACGTCTTCTATTCACTTCAAATACTACAAGCTTGCTATTGTCTCTGTATTCTGATGGCTTTCTAGTGATATCACATCGTGGTTTTAATATTTGATGACTAAGAAAAATGGGCACATTTTCCCCATGCTGGGGTTTTAGGATTTTTAAGTGACCTGTGGAGACTTCAGCTTAAGGGCTGTTGGACATTTGCCAAATGACGTCGTCGGGGAGACAGTGTATGGGACAGCAAATGTAGAGTATCTGGTGTTGTGTGCAGTATACAGGAAGTCCTCCTCTGTGCTTCCCATCCCAAGCAAAACAGATAAAATTCAGGCGAGGATTATACTAGAAGTGGGTTGGGGGAAATAAAGTGAGCAATAGAGTTTAGTATACAGTGGTGCTGGGACTAGAGGAACAGGGAGTCGAGATAAAAACAGTACTGAGCTGGTAGAGAGGCTACTTGCTTCCAGACAGTTCTACCTGACATAAATCCCTGGTACCCACACAGCCAAAGTAGAAAACTGACCTCTACAAATTGTCTTCTAATAACCACATGCACGCACTGGAACACACAACACACACACACAGTAAGGCAGTAAATGTAAAGAGGTTAAAACAGTATTTTTCAGTCATGCCATTTAAATGCTTCACTATACAGCCACGTCCCGAATAATGTGTGTTATGCAGCTCTGGGTGAAACTTTAGGACTGAAAAACATCTGCGCTGCAGGGATAGTGTTCATACAGTAAAGAACATCTAAAGGGCCTCTATAATCTAATCAGGTACATTCCAGGGATTCAATAAGACTGACTTTGTGACATCAATACTTCTAATTACGTGTCTAAATATATTTAAAATCAATACTATCATGAAACATGAATATTAAAAATCTAGTTAAAATCACATATCTTTCAGTGATTAGGACAGTAGTAACTATTATTTTGAAGTATGCATCTTATTTAACCTTCCTTTCCTTAACATTTGATATGTAGTAGTATTTTCTTTGTTAATGGACCCATGTCTGCAGTGAACAATGACTACTATTCGACCTTAGCATCATGCAAAGAAACAATAAAAACTTTCTGCATGCGGGCCTAACGCTCATGCCAAGGGCTCACTCTGTTCTAACTTTTTTTTTTTCTTTTTTTGAGACAGGGTTTCTCTGTATAGCCCAGGCTGTCCTGGAACTCACTTTGTAGACCAGGCTGGCCTCAAACTCAGAAATCCGCCTGCCTCTGCCTCCCGAGTGCTGGAATTAAAGGCATGCACCACCACGCCCGGCTCATGTTCTAACTTTCTTACTTTGTAGTAAATACTATGGCAGCATGATAGTTTATTTTCATTTTACAATAGATATCATAGTAGAGGTTTAGTCTTAGCATTATTACCTTACAATGGAAAAATCAGATAAATTCAGATTTTAGGTAAACTACAAAAAAGTAAGTCTTAAGATAGTAAAACTATCTAATGTAAAAAAATTTTGATGATCACTTAAGTCAGTGATTATAAAGAGAATACATTCTACCCTTGAGAAGCTTTCTTATTTTTCATCATATTTTCTCTTAGAAATTTAAATAATATCAGGTGGATGAATATATTCTTTTTCCTTACTACCAATTTGACTTTTATTAGTGTAGTCAGATAAAGGTTCTAAATTAAATCACATACAGCATGATAAATGATAGACATGATATAGAGCAGATGTTCACAGAGGAAAATTTGGTGCCCTAATTAAATATCTGCCCATCTAAAATGACTTGCTTGTTCCAAGACAGCATGCAGAATTTTGTCAGACAATTTTTCTCTCAAATGAAAAACAAAGCTCGTTTTAAATGTAAACGCATGCCGGTCTTAACTCACGTGTGTTATGTCTCCTAATTCTATGCGGATGTAGTTCCTTGATTGTTATTCCTAGCATCTGCATGGATCACTGAAGAGAAGTGGGTGAACTGACAGGGCTATGGGGGTGCAGCTGATCACATGACTTTCTTAAAGGAGATCCAGAAGGGACCCATGGAAGACCCTTATTGTCCTGCTGCAGGGATTGGCACTAACTGCCAGGCACTCATGCTTTTGTTTCTGTACATGTTATTAAACTGACTTCTTTTCTACATCCCTGCCACTCACTGTAGCATCATGTGTCGTGGCGAGTAGGTTGGTGCTCATTTTGCATCTTGCTGCCTAAATATCGTCTTTATTTGCATTTAGAATAAAGAAATAGGCTTCGATGTTCACTGTTGTCTTAAGCCCAGCAACAATCTTGTTAACTTCTAAGATTAAAATGTTGAACGTGGCTTCATGTATCCATCCAGATTCACACATTTCTGAAATATTTGAATTGGTATTCTAAGCTGATTACTTATAATGTTCAGATTCAGGCTTTCTTTCTTTCTTTCTTTCTTTCTTTCTTTCTTTCTTTCTTTCTTTCTTTCTTTCTTTCTTTCTTTCTTTCTTTCTTTCTTTTGGTTTTTCGAGACAGGGTTTCTCTGTATAGCTCTGGCTGTTCTGGAACTCACTTTGTGAGTTTTCTCTGTATAGCTCTGGCTGGCCTCGAACTCAGAAATCCGCTTGCCTCTGCCTCCCGAGTGCTGGGATTAAAGGCGTGCGCCACCATGCCAGGCTACAGGTTTTATTTCTTGAATAAAAACAGTAGGCCCTAAGTTTCAGGAAACCGGTAACAGTGCGCCCTCTCACAAATTCCAGGCTCATTAAGAGGCACCATGCAAATTATCACTGTTCTATATGGTGGATGACAGGAGATTAATCCAGTACAAAATACAGGCTCTGGGATAGTAAACGTGCAATTGAATTCAGGATTCTCCTAACTACTTATTGTTTAACCATGACATAACCCCTCTAAGCTTCGGTTACCTCATGTTCAACCTGAAGCTATTTTTTAATGCCCAGCTTGCAAGAATTCTGAAGTCTTATATGGGAAACTGTGGCAGCGGAATTGGGAAGTATTAAATGCACCTTAGAGACAATTCATTTTCTGTGATGCTTACAAAGATATTAACTCTGAGCATTCAAATTAAAAACAAAAACCAAAAAAACAGGGAAAGGAGATATGGCTCACCTGGAAAGGCTTGCTGTGTGAAAGCCAAGAGGCACACATTCGGATGCCCAGAAGCCATGCAAAGGCTTTCCACAGAAGTCTATGTCTGTAATTATAGTACTAAGGAAGGAGAGGCAGGTGAGTCCCTGAAGCTAACTGGCCAACCAGTGTAGTAATGTCAGAACCTACATGTCTACCCTGGAGATCTCTCTCACACACACACACACACACACACACACACACACACACACACACACACAAACAAACACGATCAAATGTACCCTGGGGAGTGCATAACAAAGGAGGTTGAAGCTTTCTTCCCTTTGGCACAACTAAATTTAAATTCTTGATGCAGCTTGTTTCTTTTGTTTGTTTGTTTGTTTGTTTCCATCTTACCTACTACCCACCACCCTGTTCCCTCCAGTTCTCTCCATCACCTTCCCGTTATTTCTCCCACCAGACTTCCTATGTTCTTCCAAACAAAACAAAAACACTGAGTATTCTCTCTGAGTTTACCAGTTGTGACTCTCTAAGGCAAATGACATCTATGGCAGAAAAGAAATCTCTGATGTAGAATGAGAGCTGCCTTAATCTGTTGGTATACAATACTTAGGGCACAGTATAATGCTAGTCACATTTAGCAGAATAATAGTTGCTCCCTAGGGCTATGACCTACTCAGCCACAGGTTCTTGGTCCAGGTAATAGCAGCAGATATGAATTCTGTCTTTTGGTGAAAGTTTTAAATCTCACCAAAAAGTGCTTAGCTACTTCCATAGGTATTCATACTGTACCAGTGAGTATATTTTGTCAGGTCAGTTGTGATTGTGCAGTTAAGGATTCACACAGGGATATGATTATTGATTACTTTCTTCCTCTAATAGTGTGCACTGCATCTTCAAATACACTGAAAGCTAGGCAGTAGACATGTGTCTTCTATGTCATTACCCACTTGATGCCTTCACATCCTATAACTCAAGTCTGTTGTCTATTCAGCAAAATAATAATACTGTCAAGATTTGGCGGGTCATCAACAACAATGGCAAGAACCTAGAATGTCTGTGGGTATCTGAGACACCAGTAAACAACAACTTGAAAAGAAGTAATACATACATGACGCTGAGCTTCTTTTTCAATATTTTGTGGGACCAGGAAGAGAAATTGTCTGCCTATATAGAGTAACTTGATTTAAACTTATTTTATGTGTGTGTGTGTGTGTGTGTGTTGGGGGATATGTGTGTGCATGTGTCTGCTGAAGTAGTGGGTGTCCATATGGATTTTTCCAAGATTATTTAGTTTTAGTAATCCCTACCCATATACGTTCCTCGGCTCTACCTTTCCATCACCAACCCCACTTAACACTTCAAGCTCCACTTTTTCCTTTCCTCACAAAACTATTTTAATGTTTCCTACTCCAAAATAGAAAGAAAAAATTTTTGCCCAGAGACTCTACTTGACCTGAGAGCTTGTTTCTGACCACACTGCTTCCTTCAGAACAGCCTTTTCTAGTTTGTCCATGAAGTGCTTACTGCATTCACAACCATGTACTCTGCATCTATGAATGCCTACATACATGCCTACATACATACATACAGACAGACACACATACACACATATGCACACACATACACACATATATGCATATACACTTACATATCACTTTGTGGAAAAGGTTTGCTTAACACAGCCACTTTTACTACATCTCTTCTACTGTGCACAGTATTTATAATCTTTCTCTGAAAGCTTTCTACTTTTACCTTTTAGGACCATATCTCTCTATGTTAAAAATAATCCCGCACATTTAGACATTGATGATAATGGGATTTTAACCTGGTGTGTGTTCTACAATTTATACTTTCCTTGAGATGCTTATTTATACTTTGACTTTATTATCTATTTTGTGACTCCCACATTTTATCCCCATTTTGGGTCTCTATGGAAAATCAGAACATATAGCCTATAGTTATATTACATATAGCAATTTCTAAAGGACACTGCCAGGTAACACTTTAGTAATGAGCAAAGTATACTCATTTTAAAAGGAAGTTTTTTTGACAGGAAAGGAGATGAACCAATATCCCCGTCATGTCTCTCTTTATCTTGAAAGAGCGGCCCAGGGTCCACCAGCCAAGTTGTGTACCACAACTTCGAAGACATTGCTTTCTCCACTGTCCCATGTTTTTCCACGTGTCATTTTTTTACTTGGACATCACAAACCTTTCTTCTTCTGCTTAGAGCACCCTAACTCAACCTACAAGACTCCGATCAAATGTCATAGCCTCTCCAATATGGGTCTTGACGTGCATTAGTTCAAGTTAAGAGCTTTTTCCCTTTAGTTTTATTTGTGGAAAACCCAATATACTAACTTATTTTTGTAAATGTCAGCATATCACTCGGGAAGAGACTGCAATTTCTATGTCTGTGTCTTCATGTCTGAACATAACCCTGACAGTAATTATGAAAGGAATTCATTAAAAGCATACTGAGTAAATATGCCGAGCTCATTATTTTGTTTAATCTAGTGACTCACAATCTATTATATTCTAGAATTTATGCAAATTGTTGAATTGATCTAAATTTGTAAAAAAAAAATGTGCTGAATACACTGAGGGTTTGCTCTTTAAAATTAAGAGCACCATGGATTCTTTTGCAGCCTCTCTCTGTGCCTTTACTTGGGAAGAGTTGCAGTCTAGACAAGGAAAACTTATTTAGCTGAAGTGTGTGTGTGTGTGTGTGTGTGTGTGTGTGTGTACATGCTCACATGTTTGAGAAAAGTGTCTGCAGTGTGCCACCTCTCTCCCAGTGGTTGGCTCTTTGCCTGACTCCTTAACCTCACTTCTAGTTTTATCTGTTTTCCTAGTCCTGTCTCTGGTTCCACTTCACTATGCCCTGGGAACAAGGGCACACCTATTTCCCATCCTTTGTCTTCTTGAATTTATTGTTTTTGGGGTGTAATAATCTCTCACAGGATGACTGCCTCACTGCTAAATATGTCTCGTCTTACTTATTTTTCTGACTTTACTATCCTGCTGCTGCTGGAACTACAGGCCTGTGATCTTAACAATCTCATATGTCAGTGATATCCTCTTGTTCCCCATCACTAGCACCTTCACTTGCCCTGTCACTACACTCAGTAGGCTTCACTGCCCTCATCTGTTAAATGACCCAGACAGCAAAGCAAAGCAAAGCAAAGCAAAGCAAAGCAAAGCAAAGCAAAGCAAAGCAAAGCAAAGCAAAGCAAAGCAAAGCAAAGCAAAGGCCAAACTTTCCTTTGCACACTAAGTCTAAAATTTGATAGAAGAGATAGCATAAATCAGTTAGAGAGAGACGAAAACCAGATTTTAAAAAGGAAAGGAAACTATTGATATGCTTTGGGTTATGTGGATAATTTAATAAACCTTCTATCTTTGACAATTCATAACAAACGTTTCAAAAGGTATTTCACAAAGTAAGGATTTAGTTATAAAGAATCATAAGCATTAATATGTTAAAGTCTAGGAAAATCTAAAAAGCATTAGGAATATAGCAGGAAATAAATAAATAAATAAATAAATAAATAAATAAATAAATAAATAAGAGGAGAATGTATCGAGATAATTTGATAAGAGTGAATTTGTCTTACTGAATAAACTAAAGGTGCAAGCTCATAATAGTCAGTGAGGGCACAATAAAATAACTGTTGTCTTCAGAAAATTAGCAAAATAATTTAAATATATTCAGTTGGATATGGATGTCTTGAGATAGGACCTCCTTGTGGTTGTTGCTTAAAGGATTAGAAGAATATATGAACATTTTGTTGCTTCTTTCAAATTTTCACTATTGTTTTCATTATTGCTACTTAATTTATGTCTAACTTTATGTCTTCTTTACTTTAACTTTTGTCCTTTCATAGGTACAGGCAACCACCACTACTGCTGTTATTAGAGTCTTAAAATCTAACCCTCCCTCAGGCACTGGCCACCACCAAGTAATTGACACAACCGTTTTGTGATTTTTGAGGTTGATATTGTATGAGAATCATATGGAAGACGAAGTTGGACACCAGTTTCTTTCATGTAGCATGAACTCCTTTGATGTATGGAAATGATTATACATATCAAAAGTCTGTTCTTTTAAAGCCGACTGATGCATCATATTCTAGACCTACCTCAGTTTTTTTATTGATTCACGCCTCAGGGGAACTCCGTGTCATTTCCTTTAATGTAGTCATCTAGAAGGCACCTTGAGGAAAGACTGACTCTGACATCGTCTCCCAAGACTTGCTTCCTTATTTCATTCACTCTTCTAGTGAGCACAACATGTAACTTGCTTTGGCAGCATAGAATATGACCCTTGGCACAGGACATCATTACTATGATGAGTTCCGTGACATACACTGAAGGATCTTAGAGACTAGTCCCTAATCAGTTATCTTTCACACTGAATAACAAGTTAAGTCAGTTTATGGCACTGAGACACCTTCTGGAGAGAGCAGAAGCTCTCCTTGTTCCTGAAGAAGGACACACCTTCACCAAGCTTCTGGAGAAAACACCTTGTAACCTTTGCTTAGCCCTTGCGGTTTCTTTCAGTGTTGAGTGGGTGCCTGGGACATAGCCTTCCCCCACATTAATTCAGAGCTGACCACTCTGATGATGTGGAAAGCCCTGAGGTTCTCAGCCTTTGCTCATCCCAGTTCCTGCATCTCACACCTTACCCTTATGTCACACACACACACACACACACACACACACACACACACACACACACACACACACTGAGTCATGGGCTATGGGTCTGTGTATCTAGAGAACCACACAGGCCAGAAGGCTACTAGTAGACTAGTTACTAGGGAGGGGCAGGATTCTCTCACTCCCACTGTCTTTAGTAGTATACTGACACTCTGTGTGAACATGTCACTATGTGACACCAAGCGAATAGTTGCTTGTCTAGCAGCTACATTCTTGCCTCTTACCTTTCCCTCCATCACTAATATTTTCATAGTTTTTCCTCAGCCCTTGATCATTTCTATATTCCATTTCCTAGTACAATTAGTAATTGTTCATGTCACTCTGATCTTGTATAATTCACTTTATCTTTTCTGGCCTCAATTCCATCCAGAATGATAACAAAAAATAACCTACTCTATAACTCTTTAAAAATCAGTGCCTTGCTAATCTTATTAAAATGAATGAAACAATTTTATCAAAAGAGAAAGCTTGCATGAATCTAGTATACTACAGAGACCAATGCTACCACGGGTCGGCAAGTTCATGGACATTTCATTAGATATGCTATAAACCCAAACCTTAGCTACTACTATGTAGCAGATCAGTGGACTCCTCCCAGGAAGAGGAGACGGTGTAGCAGTTCATAGGCCTTTTCCAGGAACACCAGCCAAGAGCAGAGTGAAAAGGTGCCAGTGTATCCAATATACTTGCTAACCTAGTTTTTAAATAGTATGTAAACATGGACAAATCTAACACAGGCACAGACTGAAGCTTGACCCTTGTGTAGTAAATTACACCAATAGAGAAAGGCCAAAGATAAAAACAAACAAACAAACAAGCAAGCACCCCAACACCCCCCCAAAAACAAAACAAAAACAAAACACCAAAACCCACAAACAGAGACAAGTAAAGAAACAAATACTACTGGTATTTTCTTAAATCTCTAATTTCTTTTGGTGAAAAAAAGTGTTCCTGTAATGATAAGAATTTCAGGGGAGTATGGCAGAGATCGAAAGGAGAGGAGCTTAGTGGTAGTGAGATGATGAACGGAAAGTTACTCATCCTGTTTCTAGATGAATCCTGGTCTGTTGGACACTCTAGTGAAGTCCATATCAGTGAATCCGGAGGCGGAAGCAACTCTCCACATCAAATGTCATCGTAGTGGAGACTAAAAGTGGATGAGAATGGACCCCGTTCTAAAAGAAAGTGAAACCGGCACTAGTGAGGTAGCGCAGAGCATAAAACCACTGGCCGTCAAACCCGAAGAGCTAACTCCGCTTAAACCTTGGAACACACGAGTTAGACGGTAAGGACTGGCTTTCACGAGTTGTCCTTTGACTTTCACACATGTCCTGTAGTATTTACCCCTCCCATTACATTAATAAATAATCTTATTAGGGTTTTTGTTGTGATAAAACACCATGATGAAAAGAAACTTGGGATGAAATAGGTTTATCTCATCTTACACTTGCACATCACAGTCACCATGGAAAGGAAATCAGGGTAGAAACGCAGGCAGGGCAGGAGCCTGGAGCAGAGGCAGGAACTGAAGCAGAAGCTGGAGAGGAACAGTGGTTCCTGTTTTTCTCATTTTTAGCACTCTCAGCCTGTTTTCTCATAGTACCCAAGATGATCTGAGGTGGTACCAGACAGTGATCTTGCCCCTCCCATACCAAGCATCAATCAAGAAGGCTTGCCAGTAAGACCAGTCATTTTCTGGATTGAGGTCCCTCTTCCCAAATTACTAGATTGTGCCAACATGGTATAAAACTAGGCAGTTTGTAAGTAAATAATGAAATAAAAATGAAGCAGAAAACACTAGTTTTTACCTCAAAAAATAAGAATAATATGAACTCTATGAAACAAGATATTAAAACATATGACTTCAATAGAACTTATCTATAAATAATAATGAAAATCATTTTTGGCTTTTGTCTGTTTGCATGATATATTGTACTCTAAACTCATGTAACCTGCACACAGTGAACTCTTTCACCCATCCTTTATAAATGACTCAAAGAACAGAGATAAATTGAAAATCACGTCTACATAAAATTGTACAAGATATTTTCTGTTTTTACTATCATCTCTGTATGTCTTCTATCTGTCTGTCTATCTATCTATCTATCTATCTATCTATCTATCTATCTATCTATCTATCTATCTACCTATCTATCTATCTATCTATCTATCTATCTATCTATCTATCTATCTATCTAACATCTATCTATTAATCATCTATCTGTCAATTTATTATGTACATATAGATATGTTTTTATCTCACATAGGACTATTTTCACACATGTAGCTCTGAATTTATCTGTATCAAATTCCCATAGGGAGTTATGGCAGAATTCTGAAAGAGATATAATGGTCTCCAACTGGTCATATAATTCATATAATGTTTTTGGCTCAGTGTCCTCCTGGATTGAACAGAAATTATAAGAGTGTGTTATGTATAAAGTTGTGAAACTAAATTAAGGTAAATAAAGTACCTAGAAGTAGTTCTTGGAAAATAAATGCTCGGATATGAGCTATTGCCATCATCAGCTCCTCTGTTTCATAATATCTTACTTTCCCCTGCAACATCACCTGCTGCTATCACCCTTTACAAATATGATTCTTTTTCTTGTTGTTTCTATTTTGTTATTTGGAGACAGGTTTTCTCAGTGTAGTCCTTGCTATCTGGGAACGATCACTGTAGACCAGGCTGTCCTTGAACTCAGAGAGATCTGCCTGCCTCTGCCTCCTGAGTGCTGGAGTTAAAGATGTGTGCCACCACTGTAACTCCTAACATGTTTCGTGATAATTCTTTTTTTGCTGTCACCTTAAAAGCACCCAAACTGATAATCATATTCAATGTGCGATTTCCATTCTTCCATTCCTCACAACTGTCTTTTTCCTTTCTGCTTCTGCCTGTAATCTCATTTGTAACCTCTCTCTGCCAAACACATTGAATCTGACTGTATCCAACCATTTTCCAACCCACTTCTCTTTCCTTTTGCACATCAGGATCATTCTAATCTCAACTGTTCCATCAGCATGACATACTTCCACCCACATTATTTCTAATGACAAATTCATCTTGCTAATCATTGTCTCTTCATGCATTTGTGAGTTTCTGTTGTACCATGATGGAAGAAATCCAAATGCCTTATCTCGCATAGCCAGTGTCCCTTACAGCCTGGCTTTTTTACAGCTCCTCAGTCTTTGTCTCCCCACCCCTGCTTATTTATCTTGTGTTTGTTGAGGCAACGAGTATTTGTTGTGGCTGCTGTCTTCAATCTTTCATTTCTGTTTATATTGAAATGACTTATTTGTTCTTCTAGGATATAGTATGTGTTGTTAAGATACTTGCTAATAAGATCTTTCTCTTAGTACATGTGAGTTTGGATATGTTTGTTAACAGATCTGAGACTATAAAACTTTATTTGTAAACTCAGGATAAAATTACCTATCTTATTGTAATAGTAATACATTAAATAATGTGTTAAGAAGTGAGAGAGAAAGTATTCCTAATATTGGATTTTAGAAAACTACTGTTTTCACTTCTTCATTAAATCACCTTATAATATTACAGATACTTCCCCTCCTCTCAAGCCAAACGACTCTAACCTCAGGGCTGGAAATAGTTTCAAATGTCCACATGACAGTTTTACTTAAATAAGACTTTATTATAGGATATATTTACATGGAGTCCTTCATTGGACCATTTCATTTTGGTTCCTGTTCAATGCAAAGTTTACTTTTGGTTTCTGATGTTCTTTGTAGGATCACTGTACATTTAAATTGTAATATTTAATATTTGTTATCAAAAGTAAGGGAAAATAAGATTGGCATAGTGGCACACACCTTTTCATCCCAGGCCTCAAGAAGCGGAGGTAGTCAGATCTCTGCGAGTAGTTTGATACCAGCTAGGTTTACATAGTGGTATCTTGTTATAACCAAAGTGGGGAAAAGGAGGAAAATATAGGAAAGCACTTTGTGTTTGTGAAGTGCTCTGAGGAAATGATTAAATGACCATCTGTATAACAACACAGTGTTGTGCACAGAGCAGAGCACTCTTTGACTTTAAAAGCTGACGTATCATGGAGGGGTCATTTGATGAGATGTTCACTCTGCATTGTTTGTTCTTTACCTACTTATCAGATGCTTCTACTGAAAGACCCTGCTCACTTAATTCAAAGGTTTATATAATTCTATTAGATATAATGATCTTTTTCATATATATATGATATATATATATATCATATATATATATGTATATATATATATATATATATGATATAAATGTGTATATGTGGCAAGAGGAGCAACTGTATAGAGAGATTAGTAAATATATAGAGAGACATAAATCCTTAAAATGAAATATGTTAAGGAGGTTATTATTCTGTTTCCATACAAAAATAACTCTCTTATGCTTTGGTAAAATGAGGTACTGGGAACAAAGAGAAAGGTTGGAAATTCAGGCTCAGATTCAGCACCAGGCCTTGTAGCAGAGATCTGCGCTTCACATATAGACTTTGTCTATAATGTAAGGATCCTAATATTAGAGAACATTATTTATGTTCTTGAGGATCAGAGAATAATTTAGGAATAACATTTTATGCAAAAATAAGATAGCTCAACCTAAGCACATTTCTTGTTCTGTATATTTCTTCTTTCCTTTGGAAACAGCCAGGAGGCTTTTACGAAGGCTCCTCTGAGTATTATGTACATCTTTGTCCATTAGCCCTATTTTTTCTAATTTTCTTTGTTGACACTATTATGTCCAAGCGCTCTGCGGTTTCAGCCAGGCTGCATGACGAGTAGTCGACTGTTACAGAAAGCGCGCTCTGCCACGCAGCTGTCCTGTCCCTACTGCACAGATGGTGGATTTATTTTTCCTTTTACCAGCAGTCCCTTTCTTCCCCACACAGGACTATGTGATCCTTTGTGATTGTGTATGACTCAATGCGAAAGTACCACTCAGCCTTGAGGAGTTTTCCAATGAGCCCAAGTAAAGGGGGACAGGGAGTGCAGAACTGGGGTCGCTTCCAAGACTGTCTGCATACTAAAAAGGGCTATGACCTCATGAGAAGCAGATATTCATCCTTTTATAAAAAGCGTCTTTGTCCTAAAAACGGAATTATGATTTTTCCTTCATTCTGAATGGTCAGAATAACAGTAGAGCAGTCAAACTGAGGGATACTCCATAGGGGGAGCAGGCAGAGGAGAATATCCAGATCTTGTAACGTAGTTGGAGCTAAGATTAGTGCTTTCTTGCCATGAGTTTATGTCTGAATAATTTTATCAAACCAACAATCAAAACTTTTGAACGTATATGTGTTCAATCAGAGCTTTCTATATAATCCTAAATTATGTTAGAAATTAATATTTAGAGATCATTTAGTCTTATATATAGCTATGCATATGTAATTCACATATTACACATATGTTAATGCCTCTTTATATCATATGTTTAATAAAAAGCAGATGCACTATAACTCAGTTCTTCAGTATTGCCTGGTCAGCTATCTTATATAATGATTAGAGAAATTAATTTTCTTATCCTGAAAAACTTGTAAGTATACTATAATTTCTACAAAATTATTGTATAAAGTAACTGTATATCTAAAACTGTTTAAAAATAGCCCATTGTAACTGTTAATGTGCTTGGCGTTTCGCTCAGTAAATGAAATGCTGAGAGCTGGACCATGAAGCCAGTTATGACAAAGGTTTGTTTTCTCCTGCTGCATACACAGAAACCTGCTTGGATATTGAATGATTTGTTTATATAAAGAGAGTCCAGATAATCTACCTATGAATCTTACTATGGACTGGTGTTTTTGTTTCAACTCAAGCTGCAGATCAGAAATCTTTATAGATTGGTTAGCCAGAAGTGATGGATTTTTTTTATCCCATTATTTAATCATTTTCCAAAATCAAACACAGATGATAATACGATGAATAAATCAGAGTCAGATGGATAATATAATTGAAAGAAAACTGTGCTGGCATTTCAAGTAATAAAAAATGCATTTGTTTTCTTAATTTCAAAATTAGATGTTTAATTGTGTTTTTTAAATTTATCTTTATTTAATTAAAACATAATTAACATTATTCCCCTTTCTCAATCTCACTAATCTCTCCTATTTTCCTCACAAATTCATGTACCTTTCTTCAATTATTGTTTTACACATAGACATACAACTCAATATATTGAGGTAACTAATGAATCTGTTAATGTTGCTTGTTTGTGTATAGTTGGGGGTTGACTACTGGTATTGGATAACAATTTATAGGATTCTTTCTCAGTGAAGACAAATTTGCCCTGTCTCAGCACTTGTTAATTGTCTGTAACTCCTCATCCAGAGATGGGGATGTCAGCTGGTGTTATTGTTCAGGTCTTGTTAAGGCAGCCATATTGTTGAGACTTCATGTACGCACCTTCCCTGTCACATCTTAAAGGTACTCTCAAAACTTGGTCCTCCTGGCAGGTATACTCACTACACACCCCTCTTCTGTAACGTTCTCTGAAACTTACACGTAAGGATTGTGTTATACATGAATTCATAAAACTGCTTCCTGTATTTTCACCAGTTGTATCTTTCAGCAATGCTGTTCTTCCTTCTGCTTCCAAGAGAAGCTTGTTTGATGAGGGGCAAGAACTACACTTGTCAGTATTTCGACTGCAGTTACAAGTTCTACTTACTTAGAGAAATGGCCACAGTACGGTCTTTTCTAAGATCTGTGATCTCACCAGCCTTGGGTAACTGGCTAGGTTTACAGTACCAGACATGATTTTCTTTCTGTTTAGAAGGACTTAAATCTACTTAGACAGCTGTTGGTTCCTACCGACATGTAAGTGCCATTGTTGCGCCATAAGGGATATCTTACTGTGCTGGTCACTCTTGTGGTTTGTAAGCATCGCAGCTAGGTAGGACTACTGCTTACATTCCTCCTTTGTCAGCTGACAGAGCGTCTTCCAGTATCATGAAGGCAGTCCTCAGGAGGTGGTTTTCAGGTCAGATCCAGCTCAATTCCTGGGTCCGCTTTCAAAAGTGCATGCTGCCTTCAACAATAAAGACCACTTCCTGAAGGCAACTCGGGATAATAGCAGTAACCTAATAATGTTTTTGGAGTCTTGGACTCTCTTACCAACAGCTCCTAAGATGGTTTCTCATGCCTGTCACTAGGCTTTCTGGTGGGTAGGCTTCTGGGAAGGCATGTTATATCCTCAAGTGGTGCAACTTCATAGGCAAAATGAGCACACATGCACACACACACACACGCACACACGCACACACATAGACATATAACTAAATATATAAATTATATTCATTTTATATAATTGTACAATGTATAATTGTATATTTATATAATTTATACAATGTATAAATTTATACATTTTATATAATTGTAGTAAATATAGAATAATGATTGTCTATGACTATTTCAAGCATCCTTAGAATTATTTATCCTGCCTGTTTATATTCCTAAGTAGAATTATTTACAATGCCTGTTTATATTCCTAAGTTTATTCTTACTTCACTCTGTCAAGTTAGTATCCTTTTGGTGTCCCAGTTCATTTAGTCTTCATGAAATGGTAGTATGCAACTAAAATGTCATGAAGATAAAAATCATAATTAGAATTAAAGATAATAAGATATAAATTGACTAGAATATTAAAGTTGGATAAAAAATTATCAAATTCTACTGTTGTGATTTTTTATAATCTACTGTATATGTATATATTAAATTAATTTATAGTATCTGATTGTGAACTGAGAATTACTGTGAGCATATTGAAGAATATATAAAAACTCAGAATTTTCCAAAATTTTGCAGTGTCTTATAGTGAATAAGAAGGTACTTGTACTTTAACAAGTATTTGCAGAAGTGGTTCAGGAAGTACACAGTTTCTGTAAGCATGCTGGTACAAAGGCTCCCATAATTGCTAATTTTTAAAAGATTTATAAACTAATAGGAAATCATTTTAAGGCCTATAATATTTTGTGTGTTTTGAAGGAAGGTTGGGGGCTCGTAAGAATGTTGATATAAAGCATTTGAGATCAGTAAAGCTGAAGTAGGGGGCAAAAGTCCAACTTTGGACAGATGTGTCCCAGCTGTGTCTTCTGTGGAAGCTCTGAGACAATCAGTTCTCTTTATGACTATATTAGTTTAAGCAACCTCCCCCAGTACATATTTTTGAGTTTTAATGTCCTTTTTAGTCCAATAGTCATAGTGCCTATTATTATCCAATATTGATTATAACCTGGTTTTTAACTGCTTACTTAGAATAAGGCAAGTTTCATATACTTTATAACACACATACACACAAAGAATACTTTATTCATATCCAGAGCAGACTTATGAGGTCAGTATTTATGTTAGGCTCACTGGGATATTATGTACACATCATCATGCCAATAAAACTTTCGCCCTGGTGTGTTTAAATAGCTACTATCCCTTGACACACCTGAGGAGGAACAACATTCCTGCTGCTTCCTGAAATCAATGTTGATAGAATATTTGGAGCATAGACAATTAAAGGTGCTGTAAAGTGTCTATTAGTACAACCACATAGCAGTATAAGTAATACTTCAGGGGTGGTGGCATAGACTCTGCAGAAAGGTACATAGAGAAGAACTGCAGGATATCAAGGAAGTCATTTTGAAAGAACAGGTTCTTATAGGTAAATAGAGAAAAGGAATAGTGGGATTCTGTTTCCAACATGAAAATTGCAATTCAGAAACTGAAAATATTATCAAAAAAATAATTTGTAATAATTGGGATATGCTAATCCAGTGCTGACTGGATTGGAGAATCAGGAATAATAAATGTGGGTTCAAAGAAAAGTCCTGACTGCTGCCCTAGGGGTTAGGTTTGCTTGTCAGCAGAAGGACCAAAGGGCTTAGAAGGACCCCTGAGCATCTGTGAGAGAGGATGCAGAGGAAGGCTGTAGTGAAGAAAAGGAGATGCTGAGGTCTACCAACAGGCTAGGGACAGCAGAGCGCAGCCCAAGAGCATGTTCCCACACACACCCAGTAGGCAAGGGGCTCAAACGGGAACTTAAAAGAATTAGAAAGGATAATGTTAAACCAAGAAGGAGGGAAAATGAATTCCCTAGGAAATCATTAAGGGAGATAATTTTGACTTCAAATATAGGTTAAAGTGAATGTTTGTGTAAAACCAGAAAATTTTACTTAAATATGTTATACCTGATGTGTTTATAAAAAGATAAAGAGAGGGGGATGTGTTCTATGGAGGTGTAGTCAGGTGTGGGAGGAGTGGGTACCTCAGTGGGCCCATGCTGAGGCATCCCTTCCTCCTGAGGGACCAGCCACAGGACAGTATAGTATAGAATAGAGTTTATTCAGGAATTGGTGAGGGGAGTTAAGAGGGTAGTGGGGGCTGGGGAGAGAAAGAGAGAGAGAGGGAGGAGTAGAGAAGAAGAGGCAGGCCATGATCACATGGAGAGAGAGGGGGAAGGGAGGGTGCAAGCAGCCCCTTTTATGAGTCAGGTAACTGTGGGGTGGAGCTTAGACAGAAAGCTAACAATACCTATATGATGAGTGCCTTTAGTGGCATTTTAGTGGAAGTTTCTAAACCCTTCCCCAAATATTTAATTAAATATAAACATTTGAACACACGTCTAACAAATAATGAGATAAATATTTTCCTAATTGAAAAAAAAACTTAATATTTATCTCTACTGCAGTTATGCATTGAGAACCTCTTAAAAGATACCCAACAATGCTCAGCAAAGCAAACACACCCCCCCTCTTGCCTGCAATGCCAGAGATGAGGAAAACTGAAATGATTATGGATGCACAGTAGAAAACACTCCCTGCCTATTGCTTCGGAGTGCCGCGGAAAAGGGGCTACCTACCAGGGGTCCCCTGTGACTTTTACGTGATTACTTTGAGGAAGGAACAAAAAAAACTTTTGCAAAATTTTTTTCTACCTTTTAAAGTACTATACAAGCCTCAAAAATTCTCAGTAGAGAAAAAAAAAAATGGAATCAAAAGGCAAAACAATTAACTTTAAAGTCTAAACATTTATTCACAGTTTCACTTCCTTTCCCTACTTGCTTCTTTAATTTGGGAAAGATTTCCAATATTTGTTAATGTTTGAATTTCATGTGAGAAGAGCAAAAATAAATAGTAGAGTAACTCACACTTCAAATGTGCTCGTGATGCACATTTTTAGCGTCCTCTCATGAAAAGAGTTATGGTGTAACCTTCATGATCGAAAGTTGTGAATTAACATTGCAGGTATGGAAGGAACGTCAGCTATTCCACGGCCTTAACCCAGCATTAGCAAAAGCTCGAAATGATTGTCAGGGTTCTCATGTAGTCATACATTTCAGGGTCCCCCCACATTTCTTTGAGAATGTCCAAATGACACACAAAGGAAAAATAATGATATTAGCTTGAGAAACTAATTACTAGTTGAAAATATTTTATTTACTTGACATCACACTTAACATCTGACACATAATGACTGACCGTTTTTTAAATCAAACATCTTTTAGGATAGATGGGTTCTAAGGGTCTGCTGCAAGTTTGAAAAAGAAAAATTCTGCAAACAACTACCATTTATATTTAAAAAATATTTTTGAGTTTTATATGTATATCTGTCTGTCCTTATTACTATGCTAGATGTCCATATCACACTGAAGTAAAAAATATAACCCATATGCTAATACTAGTGATATCTTGTAAATTTAAACTACCCCTTTTAGACTGAACTCCAGCTGTTAAAACACAGACAATGAAAAACCGGTGTAAGTAGTGATCAACATCCTCAATGAGGTTAAACTCCAGAATCTGACATTGCTTGAACTGTGAACTTGATTGCTTTGGGGTCACTGACAACAGCTCCATGCCTCAAATTCGCTGGCTCAGTAAATGAATTTCATGGCAGAAAATCATTACTTGATTTTGTTGTGATATATATATTGCTATGGTTATGGTAAAGACAATATATAATATATTATTATACTATATTATTATAATAATATATACTATAATATATATGTATATAATACATATATTGCTTTTATCACAACAATAGCAAATGATGTAATTTTTAAAATTTCCTTTATGTAGTTAATTTTCATGTAAGCTGAATAATTTCAGGAAAGCAGTTAAAATTTGGAACCTGGTTGTTATCACCATGATGTTAGTACTCTTTGCCGTAATTTTTTAAATTACTATACTGAGTCTGAGAAAATTTAAAATGACCCAGATCAATGTTGTTTTTCTGTCCCATTAATCAGGATAAAGGAGCTTCTACTTTAAAGTCATGATCTAAATGAACAATTAAACAAATAAAAACTATGATCACATCAGCTGTTTGATAAAAATTTATGCAATGTCTTCAGCACTCATCATCAAAACAATATGTGGAAAGAGTGAACACGAGAGAGAAGGCAAAGGAAGAAAGGAAGAGGATATTTTTAGTGAAAATCACTTCCTCTGTGTTACACTCATCCCAACTTCAAAATACTACTTGCTGTCTTCAACAGTGTCTATAGGGATAAAGCAAGTAATCTGTACAATTCCTCTTTAATTTCATTTTAATAACAGCCATAACTCACTCAGTTATTATCTATTCACTTCAAGCCTAATTCATCATAAGTTGTAAAAAAAAAGAAAGCATTCATCATAAGTTGTAAAAACATACGTAAAATATATTATCTTTGTTGAATACCTGGGGCAAGGAAGAACATATCTGTTCTTTCTTTGATTTAGCAATCTAATCACACAATAAAAGCCAACATCTATTAATGCAGAGAATAACTGGACCATATTTATAGGCATTTACAGACAGCTACATTAGGCATGTCCAATGTACAGATAGACTAATTTCAGGTAAACACATAAAATCACACCTATGTTTTATAAGCTGGTTTGGAAGTGTACTGTGGAGAAACCAGATAGAGAAATTGACTTCTGGTTGGGTAGTACTGAGTCAGACAATATATACAGCTGTGAAGCAATGACTTGATGCCAGGTATTCATTTGATGTAGGAGATTCAAAGATGGCAATTGGAACATTTCCTCAAGCCCAGAGGCCCGTAAGGGAAATAGACAAGTAGATAAATGTTTTTTTTTGTTTGTTTGCTTTTGTTTTGTTTTGTTTTTTTAATGTTGAGATGTAAAAGCACTATGATAGGCAGTGGGATCAGATAGGGAATCTTGGGGTGCAAGTGGAGTTTGAGTTCTTGATAATATATGGGCAATATTATCCTAAGTGCATTGTTGAGCTCAAATAATAAGGAGAAGGTGGAGGAGG
>NC_034591.1:9225023-9241384 GCF_900095145.1 Mus pahari
GAAGAACAAGAACAAGAACAAGAACAAGAAGAACAATGAGGAGGAGGAGGAGGAGGAGGAGGAGGAGGAGGAAATCCTTAGAAACTGGCAATTCCTTCAGGACAGCTGGTACACAAACTAGAAGAGAAAGTGTTAGAGAAGGAGAATCACTCCAGTATGCAGCACCCTGTCTGGAAGCCAAAGGACTTCAGGCTGCACTAGAGTGTGTGCAAAGTCAGCAGAAGAGATCAACTTGGGAGCTGATATGAGGAAATTCATATTTCAGAAAGAAAAGTTCCTTAGTGGAGCAGAGGTCTGAGAATCCAGTCGTGTAGACGATCCATGAAGCTGCGATAAAATCTCGATGATAATTCTGAAAGGAGTGAGACAAACAAGAGCTAGAGAGCAGACGAGGAAGCTAAAGGAAGGGACAATGAATGTAGAGGATAAATGTGTGTTTATGTCTGATGACAATAAAGTGCCGCCATTTTGATTGGTTCCATCTCTGTAGCAGACTCAGTCACTAACGTGTGGAGAGCTGATAAAACCGTCTTTTACCTCGAAATATAAATGGTGAATGCCTAAGTTATTAGGCAGTCTGCTGATCAGAGAAATAACTTCTTGAATGGACTTTAAAGGACATTTCTAGAGAAACGAGTTACTTGTCAATTTCACAGGTTTGGTTCAAATCATGCATTTCAGTGACAGATTTGTTTTCAATTCTTGAAATCTTTAAATGAAATTCTTCATTGATGTTGATTATGCTATCCTGAATGCAGATCAATTACAGATAAATTTGTTTTATTGTTCTTTAAAATATTAATGTGTGTAGTATGAAAAATTAGACATATTTAAGGATTTCCTATGTTGCCTCACTCTGAGCACATATTGTGAAATGTGCTAATCAGGACAAATGTGTCTATCTCCTCAAATACTTATTGTGTTTCTTTATGGCGAGAACACTGAAAATTCTTTCCTCTAGCTTTGTTGACCAATGTTTTCAATTGTCATTATTGATAGTCCCTGCTGTGCAACAAGATGCCAGAACTTGTCTATCTTACTGTGACTTAGTATTCATTATTTCTATTTTCTCCCTCTTGCCTCCTCTCTTTTCACTGTAGTCTTTGTGGGTCTTTGTGTGCTGCTGAGGTGCTGGGCAGATGAAACACTGCGTGCTAGACACATATTCTCTGTGCTGGCTCCCTCAGGGGTGGGAAAACGCAGCCTAGGAGATGGGAGGCTGAAGCTAGGGGTTCCTAAGCTCCCTAGGGTCCAGTCGACAATGGAAACTGAATGGAGTCTGGAAGGAAGGAAAGGGGGGGGCCTCCACAGGCCTGAAACAAGGAGCCTGGGGCATAGGGGGACCCTCTGGCTCCCAAACTCCTGGACATTCAGATGTCACTGTTTCAGAGTTTGGGAACAGAGTAGACTTGCAGTCTTCTAGATATCCATATGTTGTAAAGGAGCTGAGAACAAAGGATGCCTGCAGGGTGAGGATGAGCCTGGGGGGGTGGGGTGGGAGATGGGAAACTCTGGCTTAGTGCATGGGCAGAAGTCCTTAACTTAGAGGTGTTTATCTGTGACATGGAGTGGGGAAGCGAAGGTCATTTCCATGTTCCCCAGGAGGTTCTTGATGGAAGAGACAGTCCTTGGTTCCAAAGTGTTTATTGATTGTTCATTGTGGAAAATGGGTGCATTTCCACCTTCTCAGGGTGGACCAAAGATTTAATACCTTTAGCAGAAAGGAATGTATGCAAAGGGATGCTTATTGGCAAAAACTTCAGAGCCTCTAGATACTTGGTTAGTATGGAGAACTCTGTCCTGGGCTACATGAGCACAGGTCCTGTTTCCTATGTGGAAAGTGTGTCACATGTTTATGCCAGGAATCTTTTAGGGAGCAAGGAGCCACCTACCATCTCAGGTGGGTGCCTAAGTGCTAGGGACTCTGAACTCACTGTCTTGAGTGCCATGTCATTCATGATATTTTCCATTGTCATTATGAGATTAGGATTAATAACATGGAAATTAGATAAGAGATAAGAGAATGCTGGAAAAAAGGACATGAGATTGATGAATAGACAGAAGAAAAATGTGTGCCTTATGCCCAAATCTTGGGAGCTGTATGGGTCAAAGAATACTTTTTACATTATAGGTAACTTTGTAGCAACATTTGGGGAGAACATGGTAAGCTAGGTCCATAGACATCCAAGCAATTGCAAAGATGACAGAGATATGCATTTGTGATATGATTAAAGACTCGTGAGCTCACAGGTGAGGCAACTGAAAGGATGAGAACCATCAGACTAGATTGTGGATGTGAAAATTTTCTACCATGATAGAGAACCGAGCAAAAGAAAAGCACAGGCAAGTATCAATTTTGACAAAATACAGATGTCTAACAGAAGCAAAGATGTTTGAGGGATTTAACAGACAGTGAACATGGATTTTTAAAAAGATTTATTTATTTTATATATATGACTACACTGTAGCTGTCTTTAAAGACACCAGAAGAGGGCATTGGATCCCATTGTGAGCCTCCACGTGGTTGCTGGGAGTTAAACTCAGGACCTTCGGGAGAACATCAGTGCTCTTAACCACTGAGCCATCTCTCCAACCCCAGTGACATGGATCTTGATACGAATGGGTTTTATGTTTCTGGTTTGCAATGTGCATAATGTAGAGAAAATCTTAAGATAACTCTTAGACCACAGAGTTTAAGAGACAAAGAAGACAGGCAAGCACCACTGTCCTCTTGGGAGCTGTACAACTTTTTCTATGGTAGTGCAACAAATAGTCATGAGTTTCATGGCAGAAACACCATGTTGCCTAGCTCATGATTCTCTAAGGGAAAAACCTAAAATGCATCTTACGAGGTGCGAATTGAGATGTTAAGAGGACTGACCAATTGGGAACTGACTTCATCATTATCAGCAGCTTTGAGAGGTCAGCTGTGAACTGGTACTGCCCCACTCGCCCATCTTTAAAGCAAGCACTGGTGGCCCTTATTTGCCCTATCATAAATGTCATGGGATAATCCTGTTTCTAATCATCAAATCTTTCTCAGGACTTATCTTATTATATGATATCCACCTGGAACATCAAGTAGTCTCCACTTCTCAAAATCTTTAAGTTATGCCATCTTCAAAATGTCTTTGGTAATTATTAGTCTAGGAATTAAGCAAGACAAAATGTCTCCATTTTTGTGCCTGTTACAGTATCTGTGACTTAGTTATAGAAAATAAATAGAGACACATACTACAAATGGATTGCAACTGTGTTATTTCAGAAGACATAATGAAAAGTCTCAGAGATGATATAAAATTGGAACAAAATTGTGGCATTTCTATTAATAGTAGAGCCGACAAGATGTGCCTTCTTAAATTATCTATCTTCTGGTTTATTTATTAGGAACTTTATACTTGCTATCAGCAGACTGATGGGTTTAAAATTAGATTATTTCCAGTGTGTCCATAAAAGAGGCAAACTCTTTTTAGGGTTATTTAGACTTAACCACACTCAAAAATTGTTTTATATCATAAAGCTTCATTGACTTTGTATGTGACAATTTTATTTCAGATTTATTCCTGCTTTAACTTTTAACTGCTCTAAACTGTCAGAAAGCTTGTGAGTACAGATAACTTACTTAGGCAAAATGTCTGGGCAGCCACTTAAGTATTTGTCATAGGCAGTTGAGAGGTGGTGATGAAGCTGCTACTCCAAAAAGAGATGAAATAATGACTTCAGACAATGTTGCCCATGGTCAGAGACTTAATTCAGAATTCAAGTCATTACAGTAAGCTTGGTCCTTTGCTTGCTTTTACTATTAGGTAATAAGCATATTATAATAGCCTTTGTGACAAAAAAAATGAGCATACTGTTATGACTTCATCTGTTTCAGTAGGTCAAGAATAAAGTTAAAACCAAATGTATTATTATTTTAAAGACATACTATAATTAATATAAAAATGTTTGGAGCACCCATATTAAAATTCTGCAAGAAGATTTCCCACATTCTGAGCAGTAGCGTGGAAACAAACAAATAAACAAACAAACCCAAAACAGACAACAACATTTTCATTCGTGGACGAAAAGGAGAAGTCGCAAACCTTTTTGTTTTTAAAACTGAAATGATAGATTGAATAGACTTTTAGGATAAGAAGAATATAGGCTTTTATTAGAGAGGTGAAAAATCAAATAAAAAGTTTAACTTTTTTATTATTTTACAATGAACATTGTTGACCCAGGTTTAGCCACTGAACAAATAAATATGAAATCTCCAAGAAAAGGGAGAAATGCTTTTAGTCATGGCCCTTCTCAATGTTGTCTGGCATGAGGTATTGATGTCTGTCTTGTTAGGGTTTTACTGCTATGAACGGACATCATGACCATGGCAAGTCTTATAAAGGACATCTAATTTTGGCTGGCTTACAGCTTCAGAGATTCAGTCCATTATCATCAAGGCAGGAGAGTGGCAACATCCAGGCAAGCATGGTGTGGGAAGAGCTGAGAGTTCTACATCTTCATTGTAAGACTACTAACAGCATACTGACTTCCACGAAGCTAGGATGAGGGTCTTAAAGCCCATACCCCCAGTGATGCCCCTACTCCAACAGTGCCACACCATTTAATAGTGCCACTCCCTGGACTGAGAACATACAAGCTGTAACAATGTCTAAGGCTGTATGTTCAGTGATAACATTTATGTCTACTCACTGTGGAATTTGATTTAATGAGTCTACGTCTTCTTCCAGCCTCTGATGGGCAGATGTTACATTGATGTGCTGATAGGATGAACATTCCAGCATGATTATCCACTAAGTTATTTTCAAAATGTCAGGGCTATGGGTTTCTTGGTTGATCAGACGCATGCTGAAATCCAAAATTCAGTCTAAGCCTCAGGAGTCTTATGTGATGATTTCCACTAGGGAAAACTCTCAAAATTTTAAAGAAAATTTAACTTCAGCAACTCCTATTCCACAAATCTAGGAATTTTTTGATGACTATTTCCTTTGCATTTACTATTTTTTTTTCATTCATTTGAAATTTAAACTCACCGTGGGATTCTTCCTCAAACAAATCAGCAATCTTCTACTTTACACTTTCAACACCTTCAATGTTGGTGCTAAGGTGTCTAATACTATCTGTTAGACACAATAAACTCATTAGCAGCTTGAGATGAGTAGGTATCACAGAGGTTTAACCTATAGAAGATTTTGACATTTGCTAACATCTTGAAATTTTCGTTATGAGTTCCCTATTGCCTTTAAAATGTATATGCCTGCCAGGTGTGGTGGTGCATGCCTTTAATCCCAACACTTGGGAGGCAGAGGCAGGCGGATTTCTGAGTTCAAGGCAAGCCTGGTCTACAGAGTCTTGGGATAGCTGGGACTATACAGAGAAACCCTGTCTCGAAAAACCAGGAAAAAAATGTATATGCCTTTGTTGTTGTTTTTTTTTCTCAAATACTTTACAAAGTGGCGGGACTTGGAGGGGCAGGCAAAACCCACACTTACACACTTGCTATCTTGGGTGGAGTGCCGTGGGTTTGCTCTGCAAACATATATGAAACTCTCAGCATCAACATTAGCTTGTAAGATCTACAACTCCTTCTCAGTTGGCCAATTTTATTGTCTTGCCTCTGAAAATTATTTTCCATGAACACTTAAAGATGGTTCTCCCAACTGACCGCCATCTACACTGTCTTCTAAGTTGTATACCATAGGTGAACAAGAACACATTCCTGTTGAGCCAGTGAGGCAGCTATACCTCTGTGATGCTCTGCAGACAGTGTTTCAGATTCAAAGACAAGACCATATGGTCTCAGGGGTCAAATGAGCTCAGCATTTACTGGAAGGGTTTTGAAATGGAAAAGTCAGGATAAAGATCTTAGACAACCACACAGAAAAAAAGGCAATATATAGAACAGGACACAGGAGGTGATAGAATGCCCGGAAACTCAGGGTGAAGCTTAAGAGAAGCATGTTCAACTGTGGTCAGCTGCCATGGGTGTGCTCTCAGCAAACTGCACCGTCCTTACGAACTGAATGCTCTACTGCAAAATTTTTTTTTCTACAAAAGTTTTCACAGTTGTTATTATTGCTACTTTCCTACATGCCTTTCTTGTACCCAAACCACTTATGGCAGACTTGCTGGATGTTAAAATATATATGAGTGAGAATTGTGAAGTCTAGGAACAGCCAGGGAAATTTTCTGTAATTACATTCATGAAATAGAAGGTAACTGTATAGTAGTATTTTTGTGGAAATATCTTATTTAATGATCTATTAATGTGAAAACATATTACAAATTAAAAATGATATACTGAATAGAATATGACATTCACTCATACATGTACATTGAAATGAAGAAATCATGAACTAATCATTCTAAATTATCAGTATTGAATATTTAAAAATAGCATCTAATGAAAATTATTAACATAAATATTCTAAACTTGGTAGAAAAGTCTATTCTTACTCTTTCAAATTATTCTAAAATTTAATAAGCCACATTAGGGATAAAATCCTCAATTCTCCTTTTAACACTGAATCTCTTTTTCAGTACCTTCTTCATCTCGCTTCTTCTTTGGACTGTTTAGCTGGCTTATCTCAGTGTCACTAACATTATCTAACTGATTGAGAAAACCTGCTAATTTTTCTCTTCCCCTCTGACAACAGTGAGTCTGCATGAGTTTCTGCCAAGCCTTTGCTTATTTATAAAACTCAATGTGTAACTACATATCCTCCTGTTATCAGGGTCCCGATGAGACCATGTCAGTTGTTAGTGACTTAACTTACTGTGTTCTATGTGAGCAATTACACTCTTATCACGATTGGCACCTTCACAATGTCTTTCTGTTTTCTTTCCAGGAACCCCTGTTTCACCTGGAGTCACACAGATCTGAGAGAGGAAGGGGCAGATGTCCTTTTGACCCCAACTCCTCCTTTGTGTCCACGCTAGTTGGTAATTATCTTTGACACAGACATCAGGTGTCAGCCATGGTGATTTAAAATGTATTTTCCAATTTCCATAAATTCTTTGGCATTTCTTTATACACTTTGCCTTGCCGAATCTATCAACTGGTATCTGGAGAAAGGATGCTGATTTTCAAGTCATGCTATCTTTGGTAATCTGACTCTAAAATAACTGCAGATGCCATAAAGTACTTATGCCTCATGATGAAAATCGAACACTACAAATACTTAAAACAGAGTGATTTTTATGGTGGCATTTAGCATTCAGGAAATAGAACTTTATAATGTTTTTTTATAAAAACATAGCCAAAAAATCAACTATTTTAAAATATGTCAGTTTTCTTTCTCACTATATGAAATAACTTAGACAATTTTATGGGTATGTGTGATTGTTGTATGCTTATTTTACACTTTTGGTTATCCACAGTATTCAGCAAAAACTCAATCTAAAGTTATTTATTTAAATTCTTATTTTACATTTATTCTCTCTCTGTCTCTGTCTCTCTCTCTCTCTCTCTCTCTCTCTCTGTGTGTGTGTGTGTATGTATGTGTGTGCACACTCATGCGTGTGCAGAGGTCAGAGGATAATACACAAGTATTTAATAATTCTTTCTTGTATATAGATATATTAAGGTCTAGGTCAGATCATCTGAGCCATTTCCTTATCCCCACTTATCTAAATTATTCTTAAGCTAAAATATAAACTGTAGTCTGATAGCTCAAACTCACACTAAATGTGTGCATTGAAAGAATGCAGTGAGATCATGCTGTGTGGTAGATGTTGCAGTTTAATTCAGATTAATTAAATGAGTTTCCCAAAGATCTCTCTTTCTACCATAAAGAAGCATGCTTTTCTGTATTATTTAGATTTGAAAACAAAGTCAAAGTATGAATTGCAACAATATGACCACATGAGAATTCCTATATCTAAAGTGGATGGAAGTAATTCCTGATACTTAACAAGGGAGCTAAGAGTTCTCAGTATTGAGAGGCTCTGAGAGTCCCTATGAACAACATGCTATTATTACATTTTCATTGTATATTTTCAGTTGATTCTATATATGCTCATTTCTCATGACCATCAGTGCACATTTCTCTTTGAACAAAACGAGAAATTGTAAGTTATAGAGACATCATATTCTAAGTAAACTGATAAAACTTGGAATACGTTGTTGATGTTTAAAAATATACTGGGAAGGGCTGGAGAGATGGCTTGGCGTTTAAAGGCATGGTTGCCCTTGCAGAGCTCTGGGGTTCAAGTCTTAGCACTGACAGAGCGTCTCACAACCGTCTCTAATGCTAGTCCCAGAGAATCTGATGTCCTCTTCTGACCCCACATATACACAGTCACACATGCAAACAAAACACTCATACAATAACAATGGAGATTAAAAATATAAAAGTAAAATATGCTATACTTGATTCACACTGTACACGGAAGACTCCGTTTTCTTCACATGTTCGAAGACTTGATAAGCCCTGTATTCTGCTCACTACACTTTTCTATCTGGGTCATTGTTCTCAGATCAACAAGAAAAATTTTATAGAGAAATAAAATCTGATGTTACCTCTATTAGTCAGAAGCTATGGCATTAACATTATAATTAAAATATTCTAAAATAAGAATTTCACATAATAAATTGAGACCTGACTAAATATGTATTTTTAAAATGTACAATTTAAAAAATGTCTATTTTAAAGTATTTTATCTCTTTTATAAATTTGTAGACAAAATGTGGTGTGTGTGTGTGTGTGTGTGTGTGTGTGTGTATGTGTGTATGTGTGTATGTGTGTGTCTGTGTGTGTGTGCATTTATGTAGAGCATGAAGAGACCTTAAATATAAAAACAGAGCTGTTAAGACAGCTAAGATAGTAGTAGTCACAACATTAGGAATGGCATTCTAGTTGAATACTATATCCATAATTGCTAGACATTCCACAGGAACTGGCAGGATCTGAGTGAAAATGCTTTGATAAACTGAACGTCTGGATGGGATAGAGACTGAGAAACTTTGGCAAATAGAAAACAAGTTTTGAGATATTTCTCTTATTAAAAAGATTGGAGGTTGGATATTAAACACCATACATTCCTATACAGTGAAATCCTCAAGTATTTGGAAATGAACACCAATCATTCAAGCATTTTGTTTAAGTGGTGAACGTGGTCATTTTCATAACCATCTATGCCACTCAAGGGACAGTCTCTCCAGAGTTTGTTTATTCATGGACTCAGGAACTTAAAGCTCAAGTATTTAAGAGGAGTATTATTACTGGAGGGACATTGCCAAGTGAATTTCATTGAACTACTAAAATCGAATTACTCTGTACTGAAATGTGAAGTGCTTGCCATCTGAGGGCTGTTTTATTTATTCAGACAAGAAATCAAATAAAAATAGCTCTCCAAGCTAAACACAAGTTGTAGAACAATCCCTCCAATGAGAAGAAATAAAAATAAAGTTCTTCACATTTGTCTACTCTCCCTCATCCCAAAAGTACTTGGGGGAGGTCATTTACTCCGTGTGGAAAGAGCTGTAGCCACTGGACTGGAAACCTGATAACCTATGTGAGCCACAGCTCTTTACATGCTAGGAAGTAAAAAGAATTCACTTAGTTGAAAAAGCAGTAGAAATTGAGCTGGAAAAATGGAGCTCCCTGACTTGGAATTTGGCAAATTTGGTGTTGTCTACAAGGACAAAGAAGAATGTATCAATGGGATATTTTATAGCCACACCTGTTCTGTTCTGGTGGATTAAATCAGGAGCCCAGCACAAAAAGGACCAACAATCTTTTAATCATTCCTTGTGTCTTTGTTCTCTGAAGGCCACACAATGGATAATGTCTGTTATCATGAAGACTAACATAGTGAGAAAATACTCTGAGAGAAATATTCACAAGATGAAGAGTATCATTTCTACTCTTTGAAAAACAAATTCACACAGTTTGTTTTGTTTATGCTCACTCCTCTCCCAACTCTTCCCAGATCACTCCCCTATCCCTAACCACCCAAGTCTGTGTCCTTTTATCTCATCCCCATCAAATCCAGTTTGTGTTGCCAGGATACTCTTGGAGCTGTGGTCTTCAACTGGCAAGGAATCAATTGCTCATACCTCCTCCTCTAGACGTGAAACTCCTTTTCCACCTGCCCTCTCCATGTTGGAATTTTGTCTCTTTGAGCTTACACAGGCCCTGTGCATACTCTTACAACCACTGTGAATTCAAATGTGCATATGTTCCATACATGGATGGAAGCTCCTCTAGGAGTATGTTTCTATATGATTTCTTCAAATGGTCTGTAATGTTATTTACTCCTCTCCAATTGCTCTCCTCTATTCTGTGCTTCCACGCTTCAGCCCAAGCATTCTTCCAAAACCAACGAATATTGTACAGCATTTTTAAAAGTTTATTTATTGAACCAGAGTCTCACTATGTAGCCTGGCCAGCCTGCAACCCAGTATGTAGACTATACAGGTCTTAAACTCACATACATCTACTTGTGTCTCTGCCTCTCAAGTTCTGAGACTATAGGTGTGTACCAATATGCTTGTTTATGTCTTAACTTCAGATACGAGTTTAATTTTAGCTAAGTAATTCTCTTAACTTAGGAATCTCTGGAGTAAAACTGAATATTATTACTAAGTAAGTGAAAGAATTCAATATGCATGCTTTTATTAAAATTTCAAATAAAATGATAACAGCTTCTATGTTAAAAAGAATTCAGTGGTCATATGGTGTCATGCTCCCTAGGATCAGAATCTAATCAAACTGAAGTTAGACGTTAGTATAGCTTGTTCTTCAAATGTCACTGAAACCTGATTTAGTTTGGTAGCATATATAACAGCTCACTCCTCAAGCACAATATTTTTTATGTGTTTAGCCAATTTAATCCCCCCAGGGGATTCACAAATATTCTATCAAAAGCTGTTTTAATAACCGTTAAATATTTAACAGTTTAAAGCTATTGATGCCCTGAGATTTGCGCTAAACTCAGATGCTATGTTACTTCCTCGTGGCTTTCTAACACCCTGAAGGAACTTAGCACTTAACTTACCTAGTAAAATAAAAGTAATAAGCACATTATTTGGTGGTCAACAAAATCAGAATCCCATCAGAGTCCCATATTTTCTTTCTTTTCAGCTGTTACGTTTAAGGCAATATACCTTAGGCTTCCATGTACTCTCTCTTTCAATCATGTGAATACTTAAGTTTGATGTATTACTTTCCCTATTAATTTTGTTAGAATTTCTGGTGTATTGTAATCCTATCACACCTGAAATACGTATACCTTACTAAGATGAAAGGAACTTTTTAGAGAAACCACTTGGCTGTGTTGCGGTTTTTAATGTGTGTTTGTGTGTGTGTGTGTGCCTGTGTGTGTATGCATGTGTGTGTGCTGTAAGCACATATGTGTTTATGGGTACCTGTGCCTCTGCTCATGTGTATAGCAGATAGTGAGGATGTTGGTTGTTCTGCATTAACAGTTTGCAATTCTTTCCTTTGACAGAAGGTTTCTCCTTGACCTGGAGTTAGCCTGGTATCCAGGCAAGCCCCAGCAACCATCCTGTCTCCAGTCGTACTTTTCTGTGTATATGATTAGGCATGTGTGAGGACATGCCAGCTTTCTGCATGGGCATCCAGAATCCAAACTTCTGTCGTCATGCCTGACTAGGAACTGCTCTAACCCACAAAGCCATTTCCTCAGCTCTGCACCTGTTAACTCTTAATAGGACATTCTCAGGGATACAAATTGAAGACTTAATATTTGATTTTAGTAAATAGCCAGCATTAAAAAAATATTTGGTGGAGTGGCAAAATGGTTTAGCAGATTAAAAGTTCTTGCAACACAAGCTTGGTTTTAGGCTTGAGTTTTATTTGCGGATCACACACGAGGACAGATATAGTCTGTGTTCTGTGAAACACCCTCATTCTCATTCTTATCTGCATGCACGCACACACACACACACACACACACACACACACACACACACATACACCATATACAATAAATTTTAAAATATTTTAAAATGATTCCTTTTGTACATTTATGGTCCCAATGTGAGGTTTTCAGCTAATAAAACTACATCTACAAACATTAAAGTTTTTTGAAGTTTCATTAAAAATTATATTTAGATATATACCCTATTACCAGTCCTATGCATTAAACATAAATGTCAATTGAACAGAACATAATTGAAGCTCATATCAGGAAAACATAACCAATTGTTTCAAGTTCCTAGTGGCAACGGTTTTAAGAATACGTAATCATTTCTGCTGAATGAAGTATATTTATATCAAGAGCAGTTAGGAATGAATACTTATTTCTAGAGTTCACCCCACCAATGGCATAGATAGAGACTTGCACTTACTCCCTTACCACTTTGCCATCCCCAAAGAATATCTTATTCAAATCTGCTGTTCCCTCACATTGGCAAAATGCCCACTGTCTACATGCTTCCTGCAGCTTCTGGCCATGGCTGGGTCTCCAAAGAGCTATTCAAATACTTTGCTTATATTATAACTATTTCCTCAAATAAAAGGAAAAGGAAAAGAAACACTCAATGTCTCCCTAAAAATGTCCCCACTCGCCAAGCTTATGTCTCTCTCCATCATGTCCCTCATGAATTTAATTGGCCATGACTCTATTGATTGATGTCACTGGTTGCCTACCAAGCAAATACAGCTTCAGACATGAGTGCCAGCTAATGAATACTCCTTTTCTTTAACATTTTCGCACCAGAAACCACTTTCTTAATGACGATTATGACTAGTCAATTGGCAAGACAAAAAGCCAAAATTGCCACAGCTAACTACCTAACGAATTTCCACTCTCTGTGTGGCTTTCAGTGTGGATAGTCACTTATGATTGAGGAGGCTATTACATTTGTCATTACTAGGAATCTTAGAGCATTAATTTATAAGATAAATAGGAGAAACCTTTGAGTTAACTAAAATAAGAACGTTGCAAGTGACTACTGTGAATTGCTCATACTAGAAAAGTAAAATATGTATTCCTACATCGTGAATAAAAATTCAGAGGATACACAGTCCATTAATTAAATTCACATTGCATTTCCTCAAATAATAAAAGGGTATTACATCTAAACTACAAATAGAATTCCATTATAAGAATAAAGGTATACAGAAAAGTGTTTGTTACATGTTTTATTTTTACAGTGTATTTGTTTGGAAATATGACTTAGAATAATCACCTTTTCTATTTTTTTTGGAATTGGGAATTTGCAATTTATTATATACACAGATTTGCAATAACAAGGTTTTGAGGCTGCTATTACTGTGGAAAAATGCTAGAATAAAATGGAATTTCAGACTTTATTATTTTAAATTATGATATCATTAATGTTATAATATTAATAATTAACACTGTTATAATATTTACATTTAATATTCTTAATTGTTAATATTAAGATAAAAATAAAAATTCAAGAATTCATTAATTCATATAAATGTCTGATAGACTCCTATCAATTGATTTTTTTTTTCCTGCAGTCATTCTAAAAAAAATAGTCTATGAGTTTGAGGAGGGGCACAGAGGAGTCGGAGGTTAGATCTGAAGAGACATTTAATTACTCTACTCATGAGTAAAATTCTAAAAAAAAAAATAAGTAAATAAAAATTCAGGTAAAAATAAATTCAGTCTCATCTGGAGAACTTTCTATTATATTTTATAGCATGTAATACCTAAAGGGAGTTTTAGATACATGTAATTGTTAATTCATTAAGGTGTGTATTGATTTAATAAATGTTCATTTAGCATCATCGGTATCCCAGACATTACTAGTAGAGTACAACCTCAAGTACACAAAGAGCCAACTGAAACCCAGCAAGATGACTGATATGTCAGATGTAAGCCTGGTGCTCATGGTGGAACCAAGCGATCAAGAAAGGGTCTATGGAGGAATTGAACACTAGCCATATAAATGGTAGCACAGAGAGTAGAGGTGAGACGCCGTGGTTTCCATAAGTAACCAGTACGTTAAGACAATAAACAGCTTCCTCAGGGTCAAACTGAAGATTTAGAGCTGGACATTTAGCTTGATTCCAGTGCAAAGTTATAGCCATCACAATGTTACCTATGTGTATTTAGTATTGAGTATAATAAGTTATATCCTCCTATCAAAGTGCCCTGAAAACATGTCGTATGTTCTTGTGTAACTAGCTACCTAATATTAATACAACCAACGTCACTTACCATTCAAATCTAGTTCTATAACAACTAAAAACACCATTTGGCATAAAAATCGAATTGTCTTTATTCAAAAACATCAAAATAGATTGGCCATAAGTTAAAACTTGGTCTAAGAGGACATGGATACCTAAAGCCTTGGATATTTAAGCTCTTACTGTTGAAACATTAAAGGACATTTTACTCCTCATATGAATCTACTTCCTTTTTTAAATAAGGAAAATGACATTAACCTAGATGTCATTTGTTTCATTCTAGGAATTACAAAATATTAACTTGACATTTTAATGACACCAAATATTTATAATTTTAAGAAGTAATTTTTTAAAAAAAATATTTACTTTAAAAGTTGTTTTCTTTAATAAAATGTAGAATGGTTTCTCTCATTAATCATTATTAAGTAATTATTAATCATACCTAAAGCTTAATTCTAATTTATTTATATTTCTTGGTATTGTATTATCTTCTTTCAAGGTTTTGATGGGGGAAGGCAGGGAATGGTTTGCCAAACACAATACCCACTATTATAGCTTGATTTTGTTTTTGCTCTTTTTTTTCACAATGATAATAAAACATGAAAGCAGAAACATTTTCTCCCGAGGATCAGCTAACATGCCAACCCAAACACATTTGGTTGTTTCCATAGCTTACGGTGCTTAGCACCTGGCTAGCTCCTTTGAAGTTTAAATTAAAAAGTTTATATTTAGTTATTTGAATTTTCATGAAGTATTTTCTTTCATCTAACTACAAAAAGAGAAATTGGGTAAAAATGAAAATATATCATCTTGGAGCATACAACCCGCCTAGAAAAGACTTTATTTGCTATCATAGAGCTGCCATCTACTGGCTGATATGGTTATTGTTTGGCTTTGATCAAGACAAGCAGAACTTTGAAACTGAAGGAAAGGACAATAATCATAATATTTTAAAGACCCAGTCTTCATAGAAATATATCTATATTTTCTATATATAACATAGATTCTATCACTTTTTAATCTTTTTTCCTTATTATCATACCTCTCACTTTGCATATGTTGATACTTGACATGAACACAGCAGACCTCTCTCCTTACTAAAACTTGCCTTCTTGAGGAAGTTGAATATAGATCCAAGGGCGTGAGGAGTGAACTGGGCACTTGACACTTTTCACTCTGATTTGCTGACTGTGAACATTCTGCTCATTTTTTTCTCATTTCTTGTTTGCGTTATGAAAATTATACCTTCAAGTGAAGTCCTGTGAGCCCATCCTTCATTCATGCTGGTGTGTGCGTTGGAAGTTCGTGTCCGAGCTGTTGAGAGCTCCGAGATGCGCAGTACCACTGTCATGTCCATGTTATTTTACAGGTGTTCTCAGGGTTCTCTAACTCTGATGATCTTTCTTTTTTGCAGTGTTTCCTCATCCTTTGTAGATGTCACATGTTGGGATTGATACTTCAGAGTCACTAAGTCTGTCCTTTGATCAGTTATAAATTTCTATAAGAGCCTCTATTCATGGCAGAAAGACATTTCTTTGATAACCAGATAATCAGAGTTGCTCTGATCTGTGGCAATTAAGATAAGTATTTAGAAAGAGTCGGATACAGGGTTAAATTAGCAAAATGGCAATAGTATTTTCTTCCCTAAGGTCTGTGATCTCTCTATCCATGGGTTCTTGACTAGGTTTACAGTTACAGGCATAAGTTATCTCCAACTGTGCAGGTCTCAAGTCTAATGAGACAGCTGTTAGCTATCCCTAAGATAATTAGTGCTAGTATTGCCTTCTTGGCGTATCTTGTTGGGCTGATCATTACTGTAGTTTATAGGATTAACTATAAGCATTGATGGCTACTAGGGAGAGAGATCCAGTTTTCTGCAGGGTCTCCTGATTTCCTGTGCTCAACAGGTCAACCATACCTATATTTCTGAATACATGATCCACAATAAATGTGGTCTGTAGAAGACAGATACACAAAAGCACACACACACATGAGTACATGTGTATATAGCAACAAGTAGTTACAAAAGAAAATAGCATAAATTTGAGAGATGGATGTAGGGGAAGTGTAAAATAAGTTAAAAGTGGGAGAGGTTTATAGAGAGATGTCATATATATATATATATATATATATATATGTAATTACACACATATATGTAAATAGCTATACACATAAACACATATAAACACATAATTGTACATAATATATATAATTTGTTAATATATAACTATA
>NC_034591.1:9241689-9264883 GCF_900095145.1 Mus pahari
CTTTCTTTCTTTCTTTCTTTCTCTCTCTCTCTCTCTCTCTCTCTCTCTCTCTCTCTCTCTCTTTCATTTTTTATTAGATATTTTCTTTACTTATATTTCAAATGTTATGCCCTTTCCTGCCTTTCCTGGTTTCCCCTCCAAAAACCCCCTATCCCCTCCTCGCCTCCCCTTCTCCCCAATCCACCCACTCCTGCTTCCTGGCCCTGGCATTCTCCTATACTGGGGCATAGAACCTTCACAGGACCAAGGGCCTCTCCTCCCATTGACTGACTAGGCCATCCTCTGCTACATATGCAGCTAGAGTCATGAGTCCCACCATGTGTATTCTTTGGTTGGTGGTTTAGTCCCAGGGAGCTCTGGAGATACTGGTTAGTTCATATTGTTGTTCTTCCTATGGAGCTGCAAATCCCTTCAGCTCCTTGGGTCCTTTCTCTAGTTCCTCCATTGTGGACCCTGTGCTTCACCCAATGGATGGCTGTGGGCATCCATTTCTGTATTTGTCAGGCACTGGCAGAGCCTCTCAGGAGACAGCTTTATCAGGCTCCTGTCAGCAAGCTCTTGTTGGCATCCGTAAAAGTGTCTGGGTTTGGTGGTTGTTTATGGGATGGATCCCCAGGTGTGGCAGTCTCTGGATGGTCATTCCTTCAGTCTCTGCTCTGAACTTTGTAAGAGGATAATTTCTTAGAAATCCCGAAGTCCTGGCTACAGAACTGTGATATCAAGACTTAATAAAAGGGCAAATACTCAAGTTTGAGTCCACAGAATACATTTCTACTTAGTCTGTTTCAAGGTAGCATTTGAAAATTATGTTTGCCTAGTTGAAAACTGAATCTTTTAATAAATAACATTAAATAAGCATTGCTTTGTTGTAGCATGCAAATAGGAAACAGAAAATAAAAATCCAAACTAAACAAAAGAGTGGATTGTTTTGTGAGAAGACTACATTTAATTTACAATATATAGTTTTTTCCATATATATATTTTTAAATACCCATTTTGCTTGTGTTTTGTAGACAAAAGGGTCTCATTTCTATTTGCTATTTTTAAAAAATAATGAAAATTAGTTTCTTGAAATAATACTTATAAATACTTCTTTCAAAATTTTGAATTTGATTTATGACTTCTTAACCTATTTCTCATTGGTATAACAAAACAATTATTTTTAAAAACAATCAATAGTTAGCTCATGTTGAAAATGAACATCTTTATAAATTGCTTTTTTATATAACTCAGTTGACTACTTATCAAACTTTCTATCATATAAATGAATATGATAATTTGAATTATTTTATCTCTCTCTATTTTTTTTTTCACTTCCCTAACCCGATCCACTCTCCCCTACCTCCGCCCCACCCCTGGTCTCCACGAGTGTGTCCCTACCACCCACCTAACCATACCTCTAAACTCCCTGGGGCCTTCAGTCTCTTGAGGGTTAGGTGCAACATCACTGAATGAACACGGGCTCAGCAGTCCTCTGCTCTATTTGTGTTGGGGGATTCATATCAGCTGGTGCATGCTGCCTGGTTGGTGTTCCAGCATCTGAGAGTTCTTAGGGATCCAGGTCAATTGAGCCTGCTGGTCCTCCTACAGGGTTGCTTCCCTCCTCAGCTTCTTACCAATTTCCCCTAATTCAACCACAAAGGTCAGCATCTTCTGTCCATTTGTTTGTGCAAATATCTGCATCTGACTCTGCTTTTTGGGTCTTTCGGAGGGCAGTCAAGATAGGTTCCATTTTGTGAGCACTCCATAGCCTCAGTAGTAGTGTCCAGCCTTGGGACCTCCCCTTGAGCTGGATCCCATTTTTGGGCTGCCGCTGGACCTTCTTTTCCTCGGGCTCCTCTCTATTTCCATCCCTGCAGTAAAAAAGTTTTAATTACTTTATGTTAGGCAAAATAACAACAACGCAAACTCTGAAACAAATCTAATAAATTCAGTTAGTAGACAGTATCTCCATTTTTCAGAATTAATACATTTGGTTAAAATCTTTTTTCAGATTTATTTATTTTATGTATGTGAGTACACTGTTGCTGTCTTCAGACACACCAGAAGATGGCGTTAGATCCCATCACAGGTGGCTGTGAGCCACCTTGTGGTTGCTGGGAATTGAACTCAGTACCCCTGGAAAAGCAGTCAGTGCTCTTAACTGCTGGGCCATCTCTCCAGCCCTCTGGTTAAATTTTTATAGTGGCAACATTGTTTGTATTAGTTTCAAAACGTAGAGCAAAAATGGTACATTAATTTAGAAATATGATTATTGTGAGCTTTCTCAAACTTTGAAGTCCTTTAAATCACGAGTGTACACTTGGGAATACATTGTCATTATTTGAAGAGCATCATTAGGGGCTAAGGAGAGGTTGAATTAGGAAAGGGCTTCAGCATGGGTTTGAGAATCTGGGTTTGAGCCTCAGTATCTAAACAGTCCAGCCTGGCATACTCTTTTAATTAATGTGCCTAGGAAGCACAGACAAGAAGACCAGCAGGCCTCACTGTTCATTCACTCTAACTGGGTCAGTGAGCCCGAGTCCCAGTGAGAGAACTTGTCTCAGGTAGTGATGAAAATGACGATGATGATGATGATGCAAAAAAGACAAAAAAAAAAAAAAAAAAAAAAAAAAGATACACAAGGAGTACCACCCAAACTTGACCTCTGACTTCTACATACTGTCAAACACATTTGCAGCCTAGTGCATGCCAACACGCATGCATATGTATGTATACAAATGTAAGAAGAAGAAGAAGAAGAAAGTATCTCTCAAGCAACGTCTTTTCTGTGTCTATTTTCAGTGCCAGCTGCAGTTCTGGGCACACAGCAAGGGAATAATTTAACCATTCTAAATGGAGTTCCTATTCCCAGAGATACGCTGTGACTATTGGCGTCTTTGCCAGAGACATTCATCTGGGACAGATCAGGATAGCAAGGCTAGGCGTGCCCAGAACGGGCCTCCTGGGCCCGTGGATGCACAGGGATTACACGCTGTGGTTCTGAGAAGGAAGAACGTTCAAAGTCCCCGTGCCTTGTAGGCGATGATAACATTCCTGAGGTCCAGTCATGCCCTCGTGTTTCCTATTTCAGAAAAGAATGTTGTTCTCTCCTCCTAAGCTACCATTAATGCTTTCATTTCTTTCTCTGAAAACACATTGAGATTTTTCAAGGTCCCACATAAACTTGAATAATCCCAGGACCTTGTTTCAAATCTGCGGCTTCTCCTCGTGCTGCAGCTGAGGTCAGTCAGTCGTGCTGCTGACTCTAGATAAGTCGTGAGCTCTTTTTACCAGTCTCCTCTGACTCAGCTATAAACTCACCGACTGGATGGTTGTAGATACTGCTCCAACAGACTTTGTACTTGTCGTATTAAAATCCTTGTAAAATCATATTAAAGTCTCCAGATTTGGTATAAGAAGCACTCGAATTAACTGAATCACACACATCATCCCCATACAACGATCAAGATAAAACAGTTGGTATCGAGGTTGAAAAAGTTAACCAAAATAAGAGGAGCGGAGACAGCGTCACCAAATAGGTGTCAGCTTTCGCCAGTGTCCCCCAGCGCTTTTCTCCTAGCTGCGTTTTCTATTTAGAAAGAAAAGGTGCCCGGGATACACAGCGAAAGAGGCAAGCAGGGCTTGCCGCACCTCGCTGTAGTGGTTTCATTCCTGCCCTGAGCGATACTGTTGATAACCTCAAGTTGAATGTGTGTTAAACCGGCTTGTTTGACTCAACAGTGGCTTCTACCCCAGTCTCGGACTGGGGGACAGACACTGACTTGTCTTCCTCTGGGTCGCCTCTGCAGGTAATGAGCTGTTCGCCGGACTCTACAGTGACTACTGGGGTAGAGACTCAGCGATCTTCCGCAGCATGGGGAAGCTAGGCCACATTCGCACTGAGCATGACGATGAGCGGCTACTGAAAGGTAGAAGTGAAGAAACAGAATGGAAAACAAGTCTACAGTCCGTGACTGAGTCTGCGATTTTGATAATAAAAATGTTAACTCAAAATAGCCTTAATAGCTATCCTATTCTCGAGTCCAAAATACATATGTTGTTTTATCACTTTATATATAAAATATCCTAATTATGCAGTAAGTTTATTTATAGCAATGCTTAGATATCAAGAGTTAAATGAAACGAACAAGCTGAATATATGAAAAGTAGAGGCTCATTTAATAGCTTCTGCCTGTCTCATCAACTGGCATCATTGCTGCTACCCTGATGGCGCCCCCTGCTGCATTAATAGGATAATGCTGCACTTTAGAGATAAATAAAACTTTAGGAGTATCACTTGCTACCCCCTAACCTGATTCCAGAAATGTATAAATATATATACTTATACATACATGCACACACATATATAAGCTTACGTATAAACTTGCACACATATAAACATAAACATAAATATTACATATATGTTCATATACATATGTGAGTTCTATATTTTGTCACATACTGGTGTATCTAGGAGTGAAGACACCAGGTTATATTGGGGATATTCATAATTTCCAGAAGTCCATGATTGAGTTTCAGCATGCATATATATTATCACTTAAATGCTCAGGACCATATCAATCAAAGCCACCTACTCAGGTTCTGTAGACTATAAAGACAAAATCTTAAATTTCTCACTTTAAAAATAAGTGATCTTGCATGGGGTTTATTGATAAGTTATGTATAAATTAAAAATAAATAACAAGCTACTTTTAATATTTTAATATGGAGCTTACATGTCCAGTTACTTTATATAGATTGAGAAGAAATTCATAGATTGTTTTAATAATGCTTCCTGCTGTTCTTCACTAAATATATTTTGTTTGCAACATACACTATAATGTTTTCTGAAACCATAACTCTTACAGTTTCTATTTAAATTACATTTTAAAATGTCTATTGATTTTCACATAAAACAAGAATAATGATCTAGGTTTCAATAATCATCTAAAACTTTGAAGAACGTTTGTATTTTTTCACAAGTGGATGAAACTTTGACAATCAGTTGATTAATAATTTATGGGGTGACTTTGTCCTTGTACCATTACATGTATAATTTTTAACACTTTTATGTTTTTTTTTTTTTTTTTTTCTGTAGAACCAAAATTTGTAGGTTCGTATATGATTCCTGACAATGAAGACCGAGATGACAACAAAATGTACTTCTTCTTTACTGAGAAGGCGCTGGAGGCAGAGAACAACGCCCACACAATCTACACCCGAGTGGGGCGGCTGTGCGTGGTGAGGCTGGCGCGGCCGTGGCGTTATGCGTTATTACCTCAGTTTACCTCCCTCACCTCCCTCTGCATAACCAGGCCTCTGCTTTGATTATATTTGTGTCCCGTACCTCGATCTTTCCACGGTCCACAGCCCTTCCTTATGCATACAGCTCTGTGTCCTCTTGTAGTCTTCTACTAGAAATACATGACAAGCTGGGCGTGGTGGCGCACACCTTTAAGCCCAGTACTCGGGAGGCAGAGGCAGGCAGATTTCTGAGTTCGAGGCCAGCCTGGTCTAGAAAGTGAGTTCCAGGATAGCCAGGGCTACACAGAGAAACCCTGTCTCAAAAAAACAAAACAAACAAAAAAAAATACATAACATCCATCATTGTTTGTTTGTTCTTGGTTTTTTTTGAGACAGGGTTTCTATTTCAAAGGTATTAAGAGTGCTTGAATGAAAGCATTGCACTGAGGGGTTGAAGAAATAGCTTAGCTGTTAAGAGTACTTGCTGGCATTTGGGAAGAGCTCAATTTACTTCCCAGCACCCACGCCCAATAGTTCGTGACCACCTGTGTGACTCCAAGTCTGGGGATCCAGTGACCTTTCCTGGCTGGAGCACCCCTTCATATACAGTGTTCAGACATGTAGTTCGTGAAACTAAACCGAAACAATCTTTGTTTTTAAAAGTACTGCATTGATAAGGCAACGCAGGGGAGAAAATGAGAAGGCATTATTTGCTTTCTGAGAATTTTGCTCAAATCTCCTCTGTAAATAAAAAGAGCCACAGCATCTGCTCATTTCGCCATATTAACCCTTGGTTGGTAAATGTCCTTGAAGCCCTTGTTTGTCCATTTTGTTTTTTCACAGAATGACATGGGAGGACAGAGAATCCTGGTGAACAAGTGGAGCACATTCCTTAAAGCTCGGCTGGTTTGCTCAGTACCAGGAATAAATGGAATCGACACATACTTTGACGTGCTAGGTAACAATTCCTGGAGGATCACCATTTCACTCTTCTTCGTGCATGCTTCTCTATAACCATTCCTCTCTTAGGCATAGGTGAAAGATATGTCTCCTATGGTATTGAGCTCTATACCAAAGATTTCTACCTCTTCATTTTGATCCAGTCACCTCCTAGGGCAGAGGGTTGCAGGACAAAGGGACTCATCCCTCTTCCGTATAAGAAAATGATTAGCTCCTTCTCAGTCATTCAGCTGAAGTCACCCAAGGGGGCGAGCAGTGATTCATTGTTCTATCCTGGTCACAGCTGTAGAATGGGAAATTGGGTCTTAAAATCTACACTTCTGAACCAATTTATTTAAATACATTTTCTTTGCATGAATCGAAGGTTAAAATTCCAAAATGATGGCATGGTTTTTCACTCTTTCAGAGGATGTGTTTTTACTGCCGACCAGAGATCCTAAGAATCCAGTGATATTTGGACTGTTTAATACTACCAGGTGAGAAATTTATAGTCAATAAAACACAATAGAAGATTTGTCACACTGCGGTTCCTTTCATAGTGTACATTACTCAGAAACGCCACTGACCTCGTTCTCATTCCCATCCTCTGCACGCTTTAAGTGTCCAGCTTCTCTTTCTTTCCCGAGACTACAGCAGTCTGTCTTTCAGCCTCAAGGCCACAGTCCCAGTCTAGACTTTATTAATTTGTTTGTTGCATCCTAGCATCCTCATGCAACCACACTCCCAATCCCTTTAATTATTCATGGGCAATCATTTGACACTTTTGAATGGTCAGGTTATGAGATAGTACTTGTACGCGGTCAGGTCTAGGTTAATTCTTTTATATGTATTTCTCAGATGAAAATTTCCAATCCATTCAGGCTTTCAAAGTGCTCTGGTAACTAACTGTTCAGCTTCAGTTTGGGAGGTTTTTTTTTTTTTTTTTTCCCCAATGGCAAATAATTCCTTGACAGATCTCAGAATTTATATTGGCAGTTCTTAGCATTGGATCTTTTATTTACTGTTACTGCTGGAAATGACTCTCCCTTCCAACTTCAGTTTATATCAGAGCTCTGATATGTAAGAGTAACTTTAATTCACTGCTTCAGTCTGCTAACCTAGGCCTAGTTCTGGAAGCTTCCAGCCTCTACACAATCTTACCTAGGCCTAGAATGTTTTCAGCCTTTCTGTTGAATAAGCTCACCATTCATAGTTCTTCTGGTCTCTGGTCAGCTGTTCTTAGTTCTCTCCAAGATGACTAATTCAATCTGGCTTCTCTCATTTTCTCATTGGGTTACTCTCCTTGGCCTCACAGTAACTTCGGCAATCTGTTCTAATCTTCTGGCTCTTTCTCATTTTCTGGTTTTTCCTATCTTCGCCTGTGACTAGCAGTATCTGTATAACTGCTCCCTCTCCTTCTCGCTCTCTGGACTGCTCTCTCTTAAGTACCCCCTGTCTTTGTTTCTGTTCTCAATAGAGTTGAGCATATCTTATTCTGACAAATCATTCTGATTTGTCACTGTGCCACTCAATTAGACATCAGATGTGTACTAAGACTGAGCCACGCCACAACTAGAAATAGGTTTTTCCAGTAAACAACACAGTTTCAGGTACACAGTGTGATCAAATATCCCACAACACTAATACTTGCTCTCCTTGTCCAAGATGTGATTCTGAGACCCCAGTCAGGAGTGTTCTCAGACCCTTGTGCTTGTTGTCTCCATCCTCTGTAGACTTATACTGAACAAACACTCATCATCTGCTCTTCTTCCGAAAATGCAGTGCTCAAGTTTAAAGCTTACAGATTCGTTATGTTTCTTCTCTGCATTTTTGAATTACATATATCTATGGAAGCGTATACTGTAAAGTAATGTATCACACATATTCATATGTGAAATAAATAGTCCTAGAATAGATTTCAATTGGAAGTTATACACACAACTTCTTGAATGATTTTTAAAGGAAAAGGGTAGCACCAAGAATAAAGAAGAAAATATCGCGGTATTTCAGTAAAGCGTACTCAATCACCAATGAATTAACTACAGATTGCAATATGATTCTGTACCTGGTGCTTACTTGGGGTCCTTCCATATTTTTGATTAGGTTTTCAGCAGGTGTTTTTTAATGATCACTTTGAATTGAAAAGATTGAAAAGCTCTTTGAACAAGTATTTCATTGCTACAAGACCTTTCCTCCCGTAGACTAATATGGAAAACAGTTCTTTCTAATAACAATACTTTGATGTAACTTGAAAAAGCTAACGAATATTGGTAGTCAACACAATGCACAGGCAGTCCTTTTTTACTTCATTTTTCTGATGCCAGAAAATAATTTTTTGAATCCCATGATAATTCTTTAAATGATAAATTCTATGAGACGATCTATATATTTTTTTCCGTTGGTTAAAATGATCAGTTTAAAAGCAAATCTCCAAAATGGTAGCATATTGGATCATTCAGAGAAATCAAAGCCATGATTTCCTTCCATGATTTCAACTTTGTTCAATTTATATATAAATCTGAGAGGGGAAAAAAGCTCCCAGCTGTACCTGCCACGGAGGCTGATATTTGTAGAATGGTGATCAAAGGTTTATTGCCACTTCAGCTGAGACTGTCTAGTTTTTGCCAGTATCACAGGCATTTCCAATTGCTTCAAGGTGTGTTATAAAATGTGTGAATTGATGTCCTAAGACAGTAACATGACTGCTGTTCTACAGCTGGCCCAGGGTGCAGGAAATACATTTGCACAGAGTTTACATTTACTGAAGCTCCGTCACAAACATCATTTATCTTAATTCGCATAGTATGGAGGCAGTAGAATGGTGAACTTCTTTCAAATCATGGATGGCTCTCTGTTCAAGTAATACAGCACGAACTTTTCATTAAATGTGACTTCAGATGCTTGTAATGACTCGTATTAAACAGTGATCTTATTCCTCTGAAAATAGAACTTCTTTCCATTTTAAAAATCATTGATCTCTGCTGCAAATACATATCAAGCATCCGAGTTTTATATAATCGTTCCATAACTGAACAAATCACAAAACACTGTTCTGAAAAATAGGGCAAAGGCCACCAGGAAAATCTAGTAAAATTAACAGCATGGTGATTAAGGGAACTCTATTTACATTCAAGATATAGCAACTAGAAATACTCCCTTTAAATGACAAATTCAAATCTCTATTAATCTCTAAAAAGACATTCAAAGGGAAGCGAGAAAGATGACTTATCAGGAAAAGAACTTGTGTCCAAGCCTAACGTCCTGAGTTTGATCTTTAGAGCACATATGGTTGAAGGAGAAAATTGACTCTTGAAAAATGTCATCTGACTGCATACACATTGTAGTTCATGCCATTCCCAAAGAAGTGTGTGTGTTTTTGTGTGTATGAATGAGAGAGAGAGAGAGAGAGAGAGAGAGAGAGAGAGAGAAAGAGAGAATAAAGTGAAAACAATTTAAATAAATTAAAAAACACAATATGGGACTTAACAATTATAAAGTGAAGTTGCACAATTTTATCCTTAAAATGTCACTCACACATTTAGTAAGTGGGAAATGAAGGAATGATAAAGTCTTTCAGGCTCATTACTTAAAATATTATAATAGTTAATATTTCTAGGATATTCTATAAGTGCTTTTTACTCAAAAGACTTAATGCTAATATATATATATATATATATATATATATGTATATGCATGAGTATATGTATGCATACATTGATGTATTTGACCAAGTGAATTCTTAATTTTTATTCTTCAGCAATATATTTAGAGGCCATGCTGTATGTGTGTATCACATGTCAAGTATCCGGGAAGCCTTTAATGGCCCATACGCTCATAAAGAAGGCCCTGAATACCACTGGTCACTATATGAAGGAAAAGTCCCCTACCCAAGGCCTGGTTCCGTAAGTGTGACCATTTAGCATACTGTAGTTACGTTTGAAAACCTTGTTTCATGTGTTCTGTCTTACTTTACAGTTAAAGTGATTAAGAATTTCATATCCATAAGAATGTTCGAACAGTAAAGAGCTGTTGAATGCATGTTGACTTTTATGCTAATTATTTAACGCAAGGGGCATAATCTTGAGTGGCTACATCTTAGCAGCACTATAAAGTATGTCCCCACTGATACTCCAGTCCAATAGCAACAACTGAATTTTCAGTTGTAGGGATGCTAGTAAGCATGGAAATATCCAATATAATGGGATAGTATAGTTTTCTTTGAGACTTGAGAGGATAATTAGTACCACATATCACTTTAAAACAAAAAAAAATCGTTTTTGGTTTTAACATTTTAATATCTGTGTTCACATCTGTATTCCCTAGGACAGACTTGCTCTTTAGTCGTTCCATCCTTTGTCTCTGCAATCTTTCTACCAAAGCTCTAAATATTTATATCAACTTCTGTACTTTTTACTAGGACATGTCTAAAACTCACAATAATGAAGACGGTGATGTAGGTGTAGATCATGGATCACATAGTCAACTAGGTTGGAAAAGGGTCCACCACTGTGTATTTTATGTGAGTCACAGTGTGCAAGCATTTGGCTTGTCAAGCAGGTCATATCTTCACTTTAGCAAGCAGCTGGTGAGAGTGAGTGCCTACGCCAATTCCATGATGACCACAAACTCATAGAGAAACCATTTCTGTAGCGCCAATTCTCCGAATGACAGCAAACCTCACCTCCATTAGCAAGTGTAAAGCTTTATCACAATAATCACCCTCACTGACTTAAAATTATTACTTCCAGTGAGACATAAAGTCTATTTTATTTCACTCTGTTGCTTGGAATTGTAATTTAAATGGGGAGCCCCAGTCCTGTGGCTTAGCTGAAAATGCTTCTTGAAACCACATGGCCTTAGAGAAGGTTGGAGGAAGTGATTGGTTGTTGAACTTCTTCCAAGGTAGACCAAACTGTTTCCAATAACTCATTGTGCAAGTGCAAGCAAGTGCACAATTCATGCCAAATTCAGGCATATGGACTGATTTTTAAAAACAAACAATTATAAATGCCCCCTTTATGGAATCTGGTTACTTAACTACTGCATTTATACATTAAATTAGAAAAAAAACCCCGAGATATGCTGATTCTGGAGAAACTCATGTGAAAGTGAGAAGCATCAGTTAGTAAACCAAGATCAGTGTGAGTGTTCTGTGCAGTACGCCTCATGATGCTGTGGGGTTGTATGTTCTAGCACGGCAACATGTAAGCGCAAGTAACTAGTTTCTTTTGTCAGTTTCAAATACGTATGAAATAATGCAAAATCAATGCAGATTATATCAGCACAAGACAAAGAGTCTGTCTTCTTAATTAGTGATGATGGAATTGAGCTAACTCTGTACCAAAATGCTAGAAGTATGCAGTTAGAAAGCAGAAACATCACCACATTACCACAACAGTTTCAGCAATAGGAAACCTATTTTGTACAAGCTCATTCATTCATTCATTCATTCATTTATTCATTTTTAATCCATCTCAGCAACAAAGGATGTAGAGTTCCTAAACACTACTGAATGCGCTGTTCAACTGTGTGAGACTGATTGGTTTGTGTAATTCTTCTTGTTTATAGTCACATGTTTGCTTTTTGGATGTAAGAGAAAAAAAAAACAACCAAACCAAAAAAAATAAAATAAAATAAATTGAATTCACCCATGTGCATTTCAGTGTGCCAGCAAAGTGAACGGAGGCAAGTATGGAACCACCAAAGATTACCCCGATGACGCCATCCGGTTCGCAAGGATGCATCCTCTAATGTATCAGCCCATAAAACCCGTGCATAAGAAACCAATACTGGTGAAAACGGATGGAAAATACAACCTGAGGCAGCTAGCGGTGGATCGGGTGGAAGCAGAGGACGGCCAATATGATGTCTTATTTATTGGGACAGGTAAAGTCCTAAGAAAGCATCGACGCATTACAACTCACCTTCAAATAACATTTGTTGTGGGAAATACTTTTAAAAAATGTCACCATCCCGCGCTACACCCAGCTACTCTCTGCCCCTGGTGGTCTCACCACCTCTAGGTTAACCCCAGGCAGTGGTCTTCCCAGCTCTGACTCGCATGCCTCAGAACTGCCTGTACCTTCTCAGACATCAACCTCCTGCCGCTAGTGGTCACGAATCACCTTAACCCAGTAAATCAAAACTCTAGAAGCTTATAACTAATCAGTCAGATTTACATATCTATAAACTCTCCATTCACAAGATGCCCACACAATAATTTCAGAGTCAATTGATAATGATATATGCTGCCCACCTAGATCAGACAAGTTATCCCAATTATTCTATCCTTTTATGAGATTCATAGCTATGTGTGGCTATTTAAAGTGATGCAGAATCAGGATCTTTCTCTTTCTCCATCTTCCTTTCTATTCCCCTCCCCTCTCCCCTTGTCCCCCTCTCTCAAACTCTTACCCCTGTCTCCCTTTTCCCTGTCCAATCACAGGCTTCTTGTTGTATTAATATTTAAAATAATTGGGGGAAAATTCTGCTACAAGTGTGTTCTAATCGGCACATGTCACGTCGTCTCACTTACCCATTTGCACTCAGATACAGACTAAATAAATTCATACCTTCGAATAATGCCTGTCACATTAAGTCTTATTTATGGGAAGGAACTTGCAAATTGTTGAGATCTGAGGAACACAATCTGCATGGTGCCTTAGCTTTAATACTTTTCTTTCTCTTTCTGTAGCACTGCACTGGTCACAGCAGCGACCTTCCAAAGCATTCTTAGGTGCTCTGCTCTGTGAGGTGTCAAGACTTTGCCTGGCCTGGAGGACGGTGTAGTGCTAAGATCTGCTGTTCATGCTTCTCCAGGCCACTGCCTTTTTAGAAAATAAAGATTTAAGCAAAGAAACACTAAACTAAATTTATTAGACCCACAGTGTAGGCTGTAGTTTATTACTGTTGATAAGGTTAATAATATACTCTGACAGTTCAATATTATCATAAGAATCAGCCCTCTGTAAGAAACCTAAAATTACCTGATTGCTAGTCCTCACTTGGTGATTCCTGATCATTTAAAAAAAAAAAAAAAAAAAAAAACAGAAGAGGGTCCCAAAAGCAAGACTGAACTGTGATTAAAATAATTTAAGTGTTTTATTTTAAATGCCTTAGAAAGCAGAACATACATTCAACAACCCAACAGCTCTTTTTCTCATCTGATTTATCAAAGCTCATTTGGAACATTCAGGAAATATCTTCTACATCATATTTAACTCATTGATACTGTCACGTTGGGCCACAATCTTCCAAAGACTCTTTCTGCGTTGCTGATTGCTCAACTTGCTTTCCCACAGACACAGGAGTCGTGCTGAAAGTAATCACCATTTACAACCAAGAAACAGAGTGGATGGAGGAAGTCATTCTAGAGGAACTTCAAATATTCAAGGTAATGTAATCAGCGACAAGGCCAAGATTCACATGGCATGCACAATCAAAGTGAAAAACAAAGAGAAATCTACTGTACTGCTTTCAGGAGGTTTGCTCCACAGTGTTTTGAATGCAGAGAAAATTGAAGTGAAGAATAATTTAAAAATCTAGTGTTTCTCTCTCATTGTCAGAATGTTCAAAAGTGCCAATATTCAAGTAAAAACATGTGTCACTAGCCAACCATTGTCCTAAGGACACACTTACCAACATGCAAATTCCAGAGCAACTACTGACGACTCACATTTTGCACAAACTTATTATTAACACTGTTGCCAAGTAGTACTTCAAATAGTACACACTGTGGCAGGAGGAGCATGTGACATTTAACAGTAATATGTTAATTACACATAAAAAGTCACCACGAAATAGAAATTATATGGAAAGAATAAAACAAATTTTTGACAATATATATTTGTGTATATGAACTTATAATCAGTACATATATACTGTAAAATGTTACTAATGAAACAGACACCACATTTACGTCCATACATCAACCCTGACTCACATTTGTGCCCACAAGAATCTTATAAATTTCTGATCACAGTAGTTTCATCTTTACAGTTCACAGTCTTGCTTTATGTGTGTTTCTGTTTAAAGGAACATAGTCTACATCAATGATGACATGGTACTGAGCTCACCATCAATAGCATTATAAGTCATGGTTGAGTGAAGCTTAAGTCATACATAACTGTACATTATATCACATGTGCATTATGTCGCAGCTGTTTTGAGTTTTGGAAACACTTCATAGCATATCAGCATCATGCTTGGAGCACTGAAACCCAACCACAAAGGTTACTAATAAAACAAACAGGAAAACAATACTAAATAGTCTATGAGATAGACACTTACTTAGACCAGAGACTGAAGGATTTGAAGAGTCACTGTATTGATCCAGCTAGGAATGTATATATTCCATACTTCAGCTTTTTTACTGCTGTGTTCCTGTGTTTGTCTGAAAAAGAAAAGCACATACTTCAGATTTTAATATTAGGATTACAATGTAATTCAGCAGGTTGACATATCAGAATTTACAATTGATGATGATTAACTACATATGATTGTGATGGATTTCCTTTGAAAGAACTGGCTAATGACAAAAGAGGCATTGTGTCTTGGCTGTCTTTCAGACTGGATTTCACTTTTGCTTCTCAAGGAAATAGCCTCCCTTCTACCTCAGCTCCTCCAAATACACTTGATGACTTTGCCCTGTAGGCGTCTATATAAGATTTAATTTCACATTTGGGACAATAGCTCTCATTTTCAGTACACAGCAGTGTATCTTTTCCCCACTAACTCTTTAGGAGAATAGCTGCCTTGATGAACACATGAATAATGCTCTCCGGTGCACAGAGTTTCATTGTCCAAATGGTACAAATATTTTTTCCACACACACACAAATAAATAAATGAAACAAAAATAAGACAAAAACAGATAAGGTGGAGAGACGGCTCAGCCACACTCAATGATTGTTGCCAATACTAAGGTCCTGACTTTGACCCCAGGAACCTGCATGGTGGAAGAAAAGATCAGACTGCTGAAAGAAGTCTGGTCACCTCCACATATACACCATGGCACAAGGACATGGACTCAATAAATACATTCAAAGAGTAATTTAAAAACTAACCTTTACAATCAAGGAGTTTCTTTTAAAAATTAATTCTTCAAAGTATAAATATTTCCAGAGTGAATTCCACTGCCTGACATTTCTCTGCTTATAGGATTAACATAGATTTCCCTGTGTTCATTAAAAGGCTTGACTATTAAGCAGCATTGTTAATCTAACCCGAAGGCCTCTCATATACCTTGGACTGTCCTTTCTCTATTTTTACCCTAAGAAAATAAGGGTCTTCATATTGGTCAAAGAATGTACAGTGATTTACTATGGTCATTCCAGTACACACATGCTCCATGCAGGCCTGAGTTCAAGTAATAAAACCACAAAGTTTACTAGCCATAACAGTATTCTCAAATACAGTGTACTTCTAATAATTTAATGCTTTAGTAAAAAGTATTTAGTAAAAAGCATTTACTTTATTATTCTAAAGATAAATGGGTTTTGAATAACAAATACTATTAAAAGCGGTTACTATTTACTCCAGAGACCAGGCATAAGCTGACTGTATCTGTAGTTGTTTCTCATATGCACAATTGGTTCCACTCCATTAGAAAACAATTAACAGGTGTGTTTTAATCATGTTGGATTTACGTAGTGATGTACAAAAGCAGGAGATACAAACTGCAAGCATAGAACCTCGCATAACTATTTTTACTTCTTTTTAAGCAGCTATTTCTATATTTACTAAAGATAAAACATTTTGATTCATTTTAGGATCCAGCTCCTATCATTTCTATGGAAATTTCTTCAAAGAGAGTAAGTTGCTTGCGTGTCTACATCTTTTCTGTTTGCTAGTTAAAGCTAAAGTGTTTATGAATGTCAAGACGTGATTTAAGGAAGGAAAGAAGGTTGCTCACTATTTTCTATCATTGCTGTACAACAGAGGGAGCTCTATAAATTCATCCCTGCTAATCTTGTTTCTTATAGCAACAGCTCTACATTGGATCAGCCTCTGCTGTAGCACAAGTCAGATTCCATCACTGCGACATGTATGGCAGTGCTTGTGCCGACTGCTGCCTGGCTCGCGACCCGTACTGTGCCTGGGATGGCATATCCTGCTCCAGGTACTACCCAACAGGTGCACACTCAAAGAGGTAAGCCACACCTCTGAATGTTTCATTTGTTCAGGGGAATATATAAATATATTCTGATCTTTTTTCTTTTTGTGTCCAATGAAAATTACATTTTTAAAATCTAAATAAACTACCCTGCTTATATTGTGATCATAAAGGTAAGCATTCATACATGAAATTTTTATTCACATACTGTTGATGCATTACAATGTATGCTGACCAGACATGATTGTCCCATTTGGAGTTTTCTTTTTTAATCTCAATTTGCATCAAATCTCCCCCCCCCTTTTATTCTTTTCCACTGCGAGGCATAATGAAGTTCAGATAAACTTAAAGCATAGAAATGGCACGCCACCACACGTGAAGGAATCAGAGACTTAAAAAGACAATAAATAAATAAATCTGAAAACACACCCTGCAGTTTCCTATGGCCCCTCCAGCAGCTGCTCTTCATTTATTCATTTAGAAAGTGAATATTTTAACTCCTAGGCAATCGTATGACCTGTGTAATTAATGAAACATGTGATTTAATTCAACACAAATGAAAGGCACCAAGAGACCTCTGAACTCTAATGTCTATAGCTTTATGAAGTCATTGCCATTTGCAAGGAAAAGTAAACTCAGGCTATGTTTAAACAGGATTTTAGGCTCTCAAAGCACTTTGAAGGTTATTTTTCCACTCAAGCTACATGACGTTGTATACATATTAAAAAATAAATAAGAAAAATCTTATATAATAACCAGGCTGCTTTTTTTCTCATGAGGAATAAATAACACTGAGAACTATGTAAAATTCTCTCAGAAAGGAAATTTGTATGAATTTCAATTACTTTTGCTATTTAATTTTGGTCTATTTTTCCAAATATATTTTGAACCAAATTGAGTCCAAATCAGTATATTTATCCTTTTTAGGATCACACAAAAATTTCTCTCATATTCTCCCTCCATCTCACACACAAAAACATAAAAGCCTTCACCAATTCAACACTTTTTTTTTTTTAATTTGACTCCAGGAAATTAACATTCTGAGAAGGATTTAAATACCGGGCAGTATAAGTCAAAGATGAAGAGAGACTTCCAAAGAAACGTGGGCAAAATGATTTATCAACTGTACTAAGTGTGTGGGTGACTCATTTCATTTTGTACAAAGACGTGTAGGTATTCAAACCCATTCTTGAAGGGTATAGCTACAACAGTGCTTTAAATGATGAGGGTCCTTTGTCGACTTCCTGCAAGTGCACTGTCCTGCAAGCATGAAGAAACAATGCATAACCTCTGTTACAGGAACCCAAAGCACCAGGGGCCACAAACAGCTCTGGAAGTGGCTCACCCCCACCTCTGAGCACTGTGGGTACTTGACCAACTGCAGTGTACAGAGAATGTTTTATATCATTCTCTATAAAGCTGAGCACACTCTTACAAAAGAACCTCCAGGTTCTGGCTAAAGGAGATGAATTGTGCAAAGGCATGACGTGCTCAGATGGACCATGCCAGGCCCTGACCACTAGAGTCCTAGACCAGGAGGGAATGAAGGACCAGGGCTCCTCTGAAGGGATTGCTTTAAACTCGTGGGTTTTAAATATTTTGCTTAAATTTACATTGTACTGACACAAAATACAGAGATTTACAAGCTATAATAAGATGTTGCCACATATGTATATGCTGTGTAATGAATCAAGATAAGTACATATATCTTATCAAAGCTTTATCATTTAAAATCCTCTCTTTAAACTTTTAAAATCAAGGTGTGCATGTCTATGGACAAAGGTCATTGGATGTTTCTCTAAATTCCTTTATTGTCTATCTTTAGTCATGCTACATAGGATATTTTACAAATATGATCATTTTTTGATGCATTGTCATTGGTAATCATACAAAAAAAAGTTTGTAAACCTTGCCCCAATTGCTTATGACTTGTCCACAACAATGTTAGATTTTAACTGAGCAATTTACGGGGCTAGTACTTCTTCATTTGCTGTGTATCTTTTAACAGTATGAAACTACATGGTTGGTAATATTTATAAAACTAGGTTAAAACAGTAACTTAGAAAACGTTAGATAAATGTACAAAATATCAGACACAGGATAGCATGGGATATATATAAGGGATAACATTTTTGCAGAGTCTGAAGCCTTGCTTATACACGAATTAACTCAGGTCACAGTGGTGCTAGAGATCCTTCATTGTGTCAGATTCCTTTCAGCCATCACTCACTCCTAAAGGAAACACTTTTGGGTAAGTTCCAGCATGTGGAGAGAAAATCGTTTGCTTTTATAGGATCATGTCTGCCTCAGACCTGAAGAGAAGCTGCAAGAGAACACTGTTCATTTACATAAACCTTTTTTACTGCTTACAGAGTGAAAATGAGTCAATAGGGGAAATACTCTACTTCACAATCTGGCCACTTCTTTAAATGGCCTTCCAAAATACACTATAATCTATGCAACTGGCTCCTTTCCTCTGCCTGGCTCTCCTTTTGCCTATTTCCAGTGTCCTCTTTAAAAGTTTCTAAGAAGTAAGGGATATAAGAAAAATATGCAGCTTTAAAGAATGTGAGACTCCTTTGCTCAAACATCCTTTTTGTTTTGGTCATAACACAGGTTTTATTTGAACCTGGTACAAAGGACAATCATATTGGAGTACTAAAATAGGAGCTGAAAGCTCTCAGGAAGATGTAACCTTTTCATAAACGCATGTTTCCAATTATTTTCAACAAATTTTTGAATTATTTATATACCATTCAAATAGCTTATCTAGAATGATCTAGAATACTGTTTTTATTATCCTCAGATGGCTAGTATAATAATCTCAATAAAACATCATCTCTGCAATATGGAAACTATTTCCTTCCTTGCTCTTTTCAGTCCCCTCTCCCTCTGTGCAGCAGAGCAATGCCAAGGTCCTCTAAGAGAGCAAGCAATACTGACAGTTGAAGTCACACCTCAATTGGCATCAGTTGTGACTAGTTCTCTACACTACTATAAGAAAAAAAAAGAGGGCTGGTGAGATGGCTCAGTGGGTAAGAGCACCCGACTGCTCTTCCAAAGGTCCGGAGTTCAAATCCCAGCAACCACATGGTGGCTCACAACCATCCGTAACAAGATCTGACTCCCTCTTCTGGAGTGTCTGAGGACAGCTACAGTGTACTTACATATAATAAATAAATAAATAAATAAATAAATAAATAAATAAATAAATAAATAAATAAATAAATCTTGAATTGCTTAAAAAAAAAAAAAAAGAAAAAAAGAAAAAAAAAGAACCCTGAAACTCCCAACCTTCGCTTTTATTATTATAAGGTTTTGTTCAGTCTTGCTCAATGCAATAATATATGAGGAAGTCCCACCTTGAATTTTGTAAATATCTGGGTCTTTTGATCATGTTTTCTGATTGACAATCCATTTTAAACAAAATAAAACAAGTGTTCTTCTATATATAGTGCATAACCCTGAAATTTGGTTGATAATATCTTCGGCTTTTGCCTTTCCCACGGGAGGAAAACTCTCAACCCTTAATGTGCATTCCATTGATGACATTATTATAAACAACGAAAGGACTTAAAAACAGTAGCAATGAACACTTGAGACCCTAATAAGTTAAAATAGTTGGATTCAAGTGTCTTTTCACTCCTGTGCTTCACTACATATAAGGGATTTATTACACTTCCTACTTAAACAAATATTCCTATTGGAATTATCCACACACACTCATTGTCATGCCTTTGCAAACTAAAAGTTGCTTGTTGAATTAAATATTTGATAATGTAATGAGAAATGTAATATATTACTATTTGAGGGTCTGGAATTCGAATTTTTATAAACATTTAAAGAAAAGTATTGTATAGATCTTTTAACCATCGGAAATACTCCATAGAAATAAAAGTGTAGTTTGGATTTTACGCTAGTTTTACGCAACAGATCTTTTTTCTTTTTCTTTCTTTTTTCTTTTCTTTTTTTTTTTTTTCCTGACAACAGAATTTTGCTGGAATCTTCAATGTGGTTGGCTGTATTTTGAAACACAGGAAATTGAAATCTCAGAATGTCCTACATTTTCTTTCTTCTAGGAGGTTCCGCAGGCAGGACGTTCGGCATGGCAACGCCGCTCAACAGTGCTTTGGACAGCAGTTTGTTGGTAATTCTTATAAAAATCAATTGTTATGATTTGCCCAATGTAATCTAAAGATGGACCACACATTTCTTTAAATGAGTCATTTTTCTGAAACACTGTCACTGAATGTGTCTGCTTCTCTCCTATATATTTAAATCAGTGTATGGTATTATACAGAATTAGCAAAATTGGCTCCAGATACCACCACTAAAACAATCTGATATTACAGATCAAGATTAAAGAACGTTAGAACCAGAAAGCAGCATGCCAGTGACTGATGACAGTGACTCTCAGGACTTACCTCTTGTCCTGGAACTCACTCTGTAGACCAGGCTTGTCTTAAACTCAGACTCCACCTGTCCCTGCTTCTATGAGTGCTGGAATTCAAGGCCTGTTCCACCACAACCCAGCCCACATGTACTTTTACTGTGTATGATGTAACCTGTCACCATTCGAACAAATGAAAACTGTTTCCTCTTCTGCTACAGCAGAGTAATATTAGAACTGTTGTTAGCTGTCTTCATATTTATGCAAAAATGAGAAAGCTAAACAAAACAGGAAAAATGATTTCTGAGTCATGTCACAATGGGTGACACCAAGCTGTTTTAAGTTATTGGGCTCAATGAGAAGCAAGGGACAACAGGTGCCATTGCTGGGAGCCAACGGCACTTTTCCCACTTAGAGAACATGCAGGCCAGATTTTTTTGCAGTGCAGGAACTCCAGCTTCTAGGAGTATGAGCAAGTGAAAGTATGGCTGAAATCTTGGGAAGTTTAGAGGTCAGGTTTGAACTTGAGGGTGAAATCCTAGGAAGTCAGATGATGCCTTGCTTCAACATCTGATATGCAAGACTCTACCTGCCTTGTCAAGAAACATTGTCACCGATTTCCTGAGAGTTTCCTTTTGATATACGTTATCACTGTCCTCACTGCTCCGTATTTTAGAGCCAAGTTCCCAGATGCCACATTCTAACCCATTTCATCATCTACTTACCCTCTTCATTTCTACATTCTCAGTGACTGACTTAAATGACTGCCTTGAGATTAGCATCCAGGAAAGAGCTATTTACATTGCTCTATGTCCTGAAAAGAGTTTTTAAAATTAGCAATAAAATCCCAATCTCAAAGCTGATGCTCTTACCTTTCTGTTGTAGGAGACGCTCTGGATCGGACTGAAGAGAGGCTGGCCTATGGCATAGAGAGCAACAGTACTCTCCTGGAATGCACCCCGCGATCACTGCAAGCAAAAGTCATCTGGTTTGTACAGAAGGGACGCGACATAAGAAAAGAAGAGGTAACTCATAACTATATATTCCCACTTGGTGTCTTACCTAGAGCATGCAACTAGAAAAATAGTTTTGGGTATTTGAAATGAAACCACGTTGTGCTAAACATATCTCACGATTTCTAGAATATAAAACACCCAAACTTGGTGAAGGGAGTTTTAAAGCCCAAAGCTGTAGTTGGGAAAGCAGGTTACTCTTGGGGGCTTAGGATCCAGCCAGGTTTCTTTCTGATCTCTAGGCTTGTGAAAATACTTGTCTCAAGATCACAGCATGAAGGGTTGCTATGATACTATGGTTGTCTTTCAGCCTACGAATATACTCCTACACACACATACAGACCCAATTTTTAAAAAGTAAATTTTCATTTTTAAGTGTTACTTATGTACTTAGAAAACTGTATAATATAAATGTAGATTTTATAACTATAGTGTGTACATTTCAATTAGATTATTTTATATAAGTATATGAATTGATATTGTAAATTATGCACATTGATAGTTACTGTAGGTCTAACTGAAAGTACTTACAGCTTCATGATAAATTTCATGACAATGTATTACACTATATCTACCAAGGCAGCATTCCTGAATAATAGTAAGCCAAATGTATTAACATATAAAATAATAGTGATGTCAATATTAATAAAGCTTTAAATCAATATGAGACACTGACCCAGGGTTCTAATCCACTGGGAACAGAGACAAGCCTTACCACTCTCCACGTTTTGAGTAGGTTTGGAGACCATTTTTCCGAGGTCATTTAAGGATTAGCGGCAGTGACTTCGCTGCTTGGAGGGACAGGGGAAGAGGCAGACTTCTAGCACCCCTGGAATGGTCTGGAGAGTGTTATGAGAATGTGAAGGTGACACGGGAGAGCGGGCTGCATCCAGGGCACAGAGCATCAAGGAGGAGAGATGGCTGACGCTTATTGAGGATTTCAACTCTATTCTCACAAGTGGAATTTCAAATTAGCAAGAAGAATGTTCATAGCAGTCTGGAGATCCCGTCGAATACAGTGCAGATGGTCTTTGCTAAAAAGACATTTTCAAGTTGAGTGATTGATGGGATTCCTTGTGCACAGAGGAGAAGCACTCATGATCAGTAGGGAGGACTACTGCAGCCTTTCACTGGAGATAAATCTACAAAGTCTAAATTATGAAGTCCTCCCTCCCCAAAGCATTTGTATTTTTAGGCTTTGGTAAGACTAAAAACCTAACACCTTTAGTTTGTAGTCATATAGTACATTTTTGAGGTAAAGAAATTTATAAATTCTGCGGTTCCCTGAATATTCATTAGATAAGAAGACTTGTACAGGGTCAAGCCAGATGGAGACCTGGCATTGAAAGGGGTCAGAGGCACAGACCCACACCTAATCAAGAGGCTGCTTGCAATTGATAACTTCTGGCAAAGGGAAGATCAATTTTCTCCAATGCTGTCACTGAGTACATCTTCTTCCTCTCTCTCTCTCTCTCTCTCTCTCTCTCTCTCTCTCTCTCTCTCTCTCTCTCTC
>NC_034591.1:9264929-9306664 GCF_900095145.1 Mus pahari
CCCTCTCCCTCTCCCTCTCCCCCTCCCTCTCCCTCCCTCCCCCTTCTTTCTGTGTGTAATTTCTTTTTTGAGAGAGAAAGGGAGACAGAGAGACAGAGAGAGAATAGAGTTGGGTTGGTAGGTAGGTGGGGACATCCTGGGTGAGGGGAAACACATGATCAAAATATATAAACAATATGATAAAAATGTAAAAAAACAAAAACAAAAAAATTAAGAACTTCATCATGCTAAGGCTTAGAGATAATAATGAAAGTTCATCAGGAAAGAAATGCTCTCTTAAATTTTCAGGGCAGAGCACCAACACACATATAGGGATAGCATACCACACCGAATTAAACTGTTTACTCATTGCCAATACATTTCCACTTCCCAAATGTGAGATGAAATGCTTTGTAAATTCCATCATAACACTTGGCAGGAGGGGACCTGGGAATAGGCCACCGTTCCTGCAGTCAGAAGGTTTCAGAAGACAGAAGTAATTCTTTCATCAGTAGACTTCTTCACTCTGGGAGCTCTGGTTCTCATTTGGAACTCAATGTAATCTGCCTCATTTGGAAGTCATTCCGACATGGTGCATCCATCAGTGTTCAGCTCCGAGCTTCTTTCCCATCTTGCTGATTATGCATACCTTCTTCCAACTGCACGCTAATTTCTCTCACATATACAGCTACTGATATATAGAATTCGGCATTTATTCTCTGCATGAAAATCATAGCATAGATAATTAATTGTTTCAATGGTCATAGCAATATATGCATTTAACTATTCACAATCTAATACAAAACAAAACTGCTAAGTTCATCAGAGGCCAAATGCATAGATTCTATACTGAAAGCATAATTACTTAGAAAGTAAGCCCTGAGTTTCATTAAATGAACCTTTTGCATTTATTATCATTTTTATGTCTCATTTCCTTTGAGACACAGTAATCATACTGCCAAATGTAGACCATAACAAAGGATGTTGAATCTTGCTTAGTCAAATTCTTAGCTCCTATGAGGTTGCTGTGTGTACTACTCCTGGAAATAACAATCAAAATTTATTCCTCACTTCATAAACTTGGAAAAGATCATTAACTTCTCAGACTATAGGGTACAAACCCCTTCCTCCTATTGAACTGAAATCTTAAGAGTCTAGGAATTTTACTCCTTTGTAGTGTCTATAAATACCCATTATACCGAATCTTGTGGTGTTATCCATAAGTAGAATATTAATATGGATAAAATATTTGATCATGTTATTCTTTAAAAGTGTATACCTGAATTGCCGTACAACATCTAAAATCTCATTTGTGTGCCTTATTACACTCTGGGTACCAGCATTTCTCTCAAATATATATCTTATAGTTTCCTGTTTCCTTAAATACACCATGTGGAAGCAATCTCTACATCTTTTATTGGATCTTTAAATATTAAGGTATGCTTTTCTAAGTACTCCATACAGGACATATTCCGTTGTTAATCTTGTTTTAATAGTTACTGAAAGGATTTTAGATATTCACTGAATAAGTTATATATATATATTGGTTGCTATACATAACATTGTGATATGCTAAGGAAAATATCCTTAGAGTACCTTTGACAGAAGAAGTTGTTCTTTATTGAAAACCTACTGAACACGGGTCTATGCCAGGTACCCTCCTTGTTGTTGCTAGATCTCTCAATTGAATAGTGTATGTGATTATTCTCTTGTTACACTTACAGAAACTGAAGTTGAGAGGGTTATGGTTTATACACAATCAGTGACATACCCCATGTTTAAACTCAAGATTTCCTGACCCAGTGTTAGCTTATAGTCATTCGTTGTCTGAATAGTGAGGACTGTATAGTCTATAACAACCATGCTAAAAACATAGTTTATAATCAAAGTAATTGAAACCCAGAATGTGTAATAACTCACACTTAATAAAATAAACTCAGGACTAGGCCTTGTTCTATTAAACGTTCTTTCTACAAAATGAGAAAATCCTCTGAAGTCAGAATATAAATAAAGTTTCAGATGCTCAGGAGTGAGGAGCAAGTGGGAATCATGTCATAGCAGCAGTACAGACATTCGACACCTGCCAGTGTAATCCCAGGGAACACTTCCACAGGCGGCTTCAGCTTCCTTGACAAAGCCATTAGTATTCACGTACATCTAAGAGCCCTTGCCATCATTTGACCTTTCCACACTCTAAGCTCTGATATCAGGAATCCTTGTTAATAGTATGTGCAATGATGGGTTTTCATTTTTTCATGTGACTTCTGAGTTTTCCACCCTGTGTCTTTTGGTAAACGAGGTCTCCTGCATTTCTATGAACGGTTGTATCCTCTGAGCTTGTGTGCTTTTCACTACCCTAAGCATTTTCTGTCCATTAATACTTTTATTCTCTGCAGTGGTTTGGTGCTGAACCCTTGTAGGTAAAGAAACCGAAGTAAATAGGAATTGGGGTACTCCTATAAGAGCACATGGGCTGTGAAGTTACTCTGTTTTGAGTATAGCCTGGTATGGGTTTAAGGTGGAATGGGGCAGCGAATGGGGCTACCTCCCTTTGCACAGCTTGGACAATGAACAATTAAGAACTAAAGGGAACTAGAGCTATGAAGAAAGGGAAAAATCATATATTTAAGAGCAAATTGGAGGACAGATTCTAAAAAAAAAAAAAAATACAGAACAGGTAATCATTATAGTTATCATTCATTCAATGTTTCTTGTATGCTCTGAGCTGTTCTGAGTGTTCTATACACAGTAACCTACTTAAAACTTCCAGCATTTCTCTGATAAAGTATTATAATATACATTAAGGAAATGAAATTAAGTTGCTAGTAATTTTAGAATAGATTGCTTTAAGTGATTAGAGACAGGAAGGTCAGACAGAGAAATGATAGAACCTACGAGAAGAAATCGGGTAGATATGGTAATCAGAGACATCTTTTGCAAAATGCTGAAAACACATCCTCAGTTTCTAGCAAGAACAGTGTAGTGGGACAACTACGGAAGAAGCCATCAAACAAGAGGGTTATGGACACATGCATCTGGGTTGAATGAAACAGTCAGCTCAGAGGGTTGTACCAAAGCTAAGATGAGAGAAGAGAGGAACTGGGAGACAGGGGGAACCGTGCGTTTTAGTTTGTTTCTTTTGAAATATGGGGCTTGGCTCTGTTTGTGGTTGAAAGGAAGTAGCCAGAGGGGGGTAGGATGTGCAGCTAACTGGGGAAACAAGATAAAGAACATGTGTGAGAGAATCTAACCACAGAGAAAAGAGACAGGCTGGATGCTGAAAGAAGCAAAGACTGGGCCTGAGAGATGACTCTGCCATTAAAGGCAAAGCTCAAAAAGACAAGAAGCGAAGATGTCTTTTCCTCTGACTGGTGTGGGGGCGCAGTGGCAATAGTTGATTTAAGTGGATAGTGAGGTTTCACCCACACATGAGGGGTAGATGGTCCAATGGTCTGCTGTCATGAATTAAATTTGGTAGGCACATATGTTTTTACATACCATTTTCATTAAAGATAACAGACCAAACTTTACATGAAGAGGATGTAAATTGTTATTTCTTATGGTTGCAAAAAACCCTACTTTTGTAAGGAAATCTAAATCATCACCTTTCCCTAGTTTATTGATCCCTAATTCCTACAATTTTGCATACTTGAACGTATAAGGCTCCCAAATAATGGCAAATTTTCAGTCCTAGCATTATTATGGAAAAAGTATTTCTTGTTAAAATATTTAGCTGTGCAGTTGAAATATTTTCTTTCCCTTGAAATGCATAAAAATTGTATTTTAGAACTCAGTAAATGGTAGATATTATAACATGCATTATTTGCTAATATTTATATGCTTAATAATTTAAGAATAGTGACAGAAGAGACCATGATTCACAAGGAATAAAGTATTTACTATATAGCTCTTTATGAAAAAATGTTTTGACCCTCGATTCAAAGATTGATGCAAGTTCTGATACACTGAAACCTTACTATTTAGTAGCATTGTGAAAGTTACCCCTGTATTTTAAAGAAAACAACTTATCAGGAAGAACCAACTCCTCACTAAAATGTCACTACATGAATTCTCATTAAAACCAAAGGAACAGTGTGTCTTTGAGATTCAATCTTCTGAACTTTGTTCTTCAGTCATAAGGTGCCCTCATGATACTGGAAGAGGACTGGGTTTCAGTAGTGAGTTGAAATCCTGTCATAAATTTCTTGGGGGAAATTTGGGACACAATCTGAACATGTAATTCACTTGGTTCCTATGATCAGTGCAATCATTTGTACAATCTCTCTTTTGGTGACTAGAGGAGAATCATTGTCTCCCCTTCATATTGATCTTATTATTGTGAATATTTAGTTTAAAGGGAAATGCATGTTTGTATGTTTTAAAAAGAATGTGATTTCAATCTAGCATACTGTGAACACTGTGTCAACTTTAAATAACACACAAATGTGTCTACTATGGAAATTGTACAAAATGACATCAGCCCCATTTCTTGATTTGCAACTTTTCCCCAATATTATTTTAATACCATCGCCAAGATTACCATTTTTACCTCTGCATTTAGTTGATCCAATATGCTGTACAAATTAATCAAAGTCACTTAAATCATGCTGAAAAATTCAATTGTCATGCCTAACCCAGTTAGCGACCCCTTCCACCTAACTTAAAAGCTCTTGCTTCTGTGTTTACTGTGTACAGCAATGCTATATCTTCGAAAGTAGAAGAGTTACAGAGTAAGGCTCCATGTTCCATCTACCATCTTGGTTGCTACTTGACTCACTCTTCCTAACCCCATCAATGATAACCAAGGACAAGAAATGTAAGGGATCAAGAACAGCCATGTCTGTGCTTCTGTCACTACACACATGAACAGAAAGCGTGGGGTTTGGGTCTATGTCAGTCTCCTTTGTTTTTTCTTATTTTCACAGCACAAAGCGTAGGGACTATTGCCTCATTTGAAACATCTGCTTAGTAATTTTGATGTTTGTTTTAACCCATTAAAGTGTTCTTTTTTTTAAAAAGCAAATATCGTTTTGCAGTTGGCAAGTATTCTGACCTTCAGTTTCAATGGAAAAGAAAACTTGATAATATCAAATGTCTTAACTATGTTCTTGTTCTGAGATAATTAGTCATTTAGCTTGCTTAGTTTGGTGAAAAATCTAAAGGCCCCAAACAATTCCTGTACTATGAATAGAGAACAGAAATGCACCTAGAGCTTAAGAGAATTTTCTCTTTGGTTAATTCTTCAAGATAACACTGAGAATCTTTGGACATGAACTATATCTTCTTGTATCTATAGAAGCAGATGCATATGTGTGTTTTCTCCCTCTGAGATTGGTCTTGTCAGGCTTTTGATGAAACCAGATAACATGGCCATACAGGAAGCCCCCTACAGACACAGGTGAATAGCAAACTGTGTCAATTCCCTTCACTTTCTGACTGGCCTTGTTATAGAACATGGCTTCTGTGGTCTAGAAAATGAAATCTCTGTGGAGATAATCCAGGAGAGAGCTGTGCATGTGAGCACATATTTTAATCTAGATAGCTTCTGTTGAACTGCCCTAGGGCATCTCCCCTTCATCTGCACTGAAATAATCACCTTAAGGAAATCAATGTATTATATTCAGTGCTGCTCTCTGGCACATCTTTTGTTTCATGATATATAGTAGAGATTTCCACAGGACTCAGTACCCAAAAGATGTACTTCCCCAAAGGGTACATTTGAAAGTATGCTTTAAAGATACTGCTCATATGTTCCTTGTTCTTTTGGCCAGTAGGGACCCCAGTGTTAAGTTGTACTTGTAGGACAGTAGTACAGTTCCCTAGGTACAGCACATTCCTTTAAAACTTAGTTTTGTTCCGAGTTTCTAAGTGCCCCAATGATTGTGTAAGCTTGGATCAGAACAGAACCTAGAAACCGGGTTAGTTCATGTGTTTGCCAGAGCAAGTTACGGATTACACAGAAACCCTGGACTCACTTCTCTCTGTCTCTCTAGCTCTCTTTCTTGTCTTGATCCTTCTTTTTTACTCCAGTTAGATAAATTAGTTAATCTTGCTTAACTATTGACAAATTTCTATGACTTGCCTACAGCATTTCTCTTGTTTGCTTTTACAGTTCCTGGACCACCTTTCTCCACACTCCTACCTTCTTCCCAACATGTCCATTGGAGTGATTGAAAGCAGTCCAATTCCATATTTGAGTAATAGATAGCTACATAATACATTCAACATACACTGATGAGCTGTAAAACTAATGCTGCTGTTGCACATGTCATATTTCTTTCAAACCTCTCCACCGTGGCTCATAACCCATCCTAGATTCAAGATATCTCTCTTTCAGTCTGGTGGAAACTGAACATCTCGCAAGTATATATATATATATATATATATATATATATATATATATATATATATATTCTCGATTATAACTTCTATTGCTCTAGTAACAATCTTTCTGCAAATGACACTGATAGACCCAAGTATGAATCTGTCAGTACTGTTCAATTCTGTGACTATTGTCTGTGTATGTGTGTGCGTGTGTGCATATGTGTACATTACATGGTGTACGACTTGGATGTGTGAGTGAGGTCATGTAGGTGATGGTCAATATGTGTGTGCGCGTGTGTGCACGCACATATGTGTACATTGCATGGTCTATGATTTGTATGTGTGAGTGAGGTCATGTAGGTGATGGTCAGAAGACAATGTTTAAGACTGAGTTCTCTACTTCTTGAGTTACACTTATCAAATGTAGGCCATCAATCTCACATAGAAAGAAATTATATTCTACAAGCCATTTTGCACATGTTAGATATTTTAAATATGGTAGTCACACTAATTTGAGCTCTCATTCATGGTGATTTTCAGTGTCTTCTGATGGAAAAAAAAAACTTTCCTTTTCCACATTTGTTCCCTGTATATTCCTAGACTTCCACAAAGGAGACAAGAAGCAGCTCACTCGCTAGTTGGCAATAATCTCTGTCACCCATGTTTAAGGATGATTTAGTAAAAGAAAATGTTACTTTCATCTTGCCAGATACACTTTTTTCTTAGTCAACCTTTGTTTATGTCAAATACAGGTTAGATAAATAAAACAAGATGCTGTTGACCTTCATTTTTTACAAAATTGATTGTGCTATTTGTTTATAGTATATTCTGTGTCAATCCAATTCAAGGCCCATGTCTGTCTCTTTCCATTGCAAGAAATGGAACCAGGTGACCTGTACACATAGGAGCCGTTGCTCCCTTCTGACCAGCTCTCAGATGTGCACAGCTCCTGGTGCAGCTCCCAGATGTGCACAGCTCCTGGTGCAGCTCTCAGATGTGCACAGCTCCTGGTGCAGCTACTTTTTTACTTGATATAATGGCACATCCTGAATCAATCTTTATAGTAAAGAATATTAAACCATTTTTTTAGTAAGAAATTCTGTGTTTATATAGATTGCGCAAAAGAACATTTGATAAAATGATATATTATTGTGCTATCTTCTTGACCACAGAAATCTGGACTGCAGTCAGAGAAAAATCCCAACTGTGTTAAAACAATCCTGTAATCAAGATTTGATATTGGGTGTGCCTAAGTTAGCTAATGTAGAAGGATTAAATCACAGAAGGAATACAAGTACAAATTTCTAAGTCATATTTATTTTTAGGTGTCCATTACCCATAGAAGGTACATTCGACTTTTAAGGCCATTTAACTTACATAGTTTATACTAGGAGTTAGAATAACATTTATTCTTGGAATAAAATGTGAATTTACTGTAACCAGAGAAGGGCAAGCAAAAATAGGAGACTAGCACCATTTCTGTTGTGCAAATAACCAGTATAGAACAATTCCCGTGGTAACTGTCCTGTTTCTGTGAGATGATCTGGACTCTATATGCCTACAGTGTGGTGCTTCTCAAACCTGAACACGTAGTAATGAATGAAATATTACCTTACAATATCAGACATCAAATATTAAATTAAAACATACCCCTAATTTCAGCGAACACAGGTTAGAGCTCAGCTATTTTTCATTAAGTACCTGATTAGGTGCAGGGCCATAGGGTGCACATCTTGTATTTTCTCATGAGTTACTCACTCTGACAGGAGACAAGAGGGCGACAGAAGAAGATGCTCACTGTAGGTGCTTGTGGGTGCGTGGTTTTTCTTATGACCTTCCTTATGTATGTGTGTTGAGGCTATCTTTCCTGAGTCGTGGGCTGTTCCTGGAATCATTCTGTCTTCCTTGCTATGCAGATCACTATTAGGTAGTTCTGCCAAATGTGGATGTTCATGGACATGCAGCACTGCTTTGGGTTTTTTCACCCAAGGGCAAATTGATATGTTTTGCTTACACTGTATTCCGACTCTGTGTTATGTAATGACTTGTGAAAAGTAAGAGCATCCTTTCCCCTCACCACCTTGCAATGTGATTAAAGAGAAGAAAGTTGCATTGAAAAAAAAATGACTTAAAAGTATGTTAAATATCTTGTATGTTACAAACACCAGTGATGTTAAGTTGTAAAAAGACATGAAAGATCCTTATGGGCTGTAAGGGAGTTATTATAAAACAAATCGAATTTAAACCTAGGACAAAAATTTTAAATGCGCTAGCATACGCTGGAAAGAGATTCACTGAAGAAAAGATAGAATAAGACCAGAATAGAAGAAGAAAGAACATTGGGAAAGCCCCAATCCTAAGAAATCATCTTTCTGGTGTGTGAAACAGCTCAGTGGGTGAAGGTGTTTGTTGCCAAGGCTGAGTTTGCTCTTGGGACCCACATAGTGGAAGGAGAGAATCCACTCTTACAAGTTGTCCTCTTACTGTTACATGGATACCATGGCACATGTGCTGCTTGTGCATATATGCACACACACAACAATACATACATACATACAGACAGACAGACATACAGACACACATAAGCTGGAAGAGGAAACAAGGTGATAGTACCAGGAATGAGAGCAGACAGAATCAGGGAAGGGAATATTTGGTTTTATAAATATCCTGCCCTCAAAAGTATAATGTCTGCTTGAACTATATAGTACATCTTAAAGGCTTTATTAGATATTTAGAAGAGTGGAGGAATGCATGCATTTGTATTCTTGTTGCCTTAATTCATATATGATCTTTCAATGTTTGAGATAAGACATTCTAATATCGTTGAAATTTTTCACAAATAAGAGATTTAAAAGTCTGCATACCCTTAAAATTATTGTTTAGCATGATGCTGTTTTTCATTGAAATGTCTCCATAAGATAATATGGGGCAATAACTATAATTAGTGTGTGTGTGTGTGTGTGTGTGTGTGTGTGTGTAACTTTCTTCCTACTGCATTGTATGTCATATAAGGTCATATCGCAGCACTTAATTCAAATGTTTCCAATACTTTTCTGCATTGTACTTAGGGATGCTGTTTTGGCTTAGTTGACTGGGATATATCATCGACATAATGAACCCATCTGCTTCTTTGTGCTGATATGGACGGTTTTTCTCCCCTTTAATGAGATTCATTAGGGAGAAAGGTCTCTTTTGCGCCTGCTCTTGGTTCCTTAATGTATAGGTGGGAAATGACCTCACTATCATCGATAAATGTAGTTTCCAATTTAAATAAGTGCAGGGTTCATTCAACTACTTGGTACATTTATAGACCACCATAATTGTATGGTATGATCACGAAAGGGAAAGAATATTTATTAGGAAGGAACCCAGGCGGATGTTTTTTGGACTATACGATACTCACTGCTATTTACTTATTTTGTTCATTTGATTGTGGTTTTCAGGTGAAGACGGATGACAGAGTTGTCAAGATGGACTTGGGCTTGCTCTTCCTCAGAGTACGCAAGTCAGATGCAGGGACCTATTTTTGCCAGACCGTAGAACACGGTTTTGTCCATACTGTGCGTAAAATCACCTTGGAGGTGGTCGAAGAGCATAAAGTGGAGGGAATGTTTCATAAGGACCACGAAGAGGAAAGACATCACAAGATGCCCTGCCCTCCCTTGAGCGGTATGTCTCAGGGGACAAAACCCTGGTACAAGGAATTCTTGCAGCTGATTGGCTACAGCAACTTCCAGAGAGTGGAAGAATACTGCGAAAAGGTGTGGTGTACAGATAAGAAGAGGAAAAAGCTTAAGATGTCTCCCTCCAAGTGGAAGTATGCCAACCCCCAGGAAAAGAGGCTTCGCTCCAAAGCTGAGCACTTCCGCATGCCCAGGCACACGCTGCTCTCCTGAGGGCGCCCTCTGCCGGCTGCTGAGGAACCTAGGATGGAAACATTTTTTTTGAAGGGGGCGAAAAAGACTGAAAGCATGCCAAGTCTTTCCATTACTTCAAAGAACTTTCTGTAGTACTGAGAGGCTGGAAAGGCGTTTTAAGTTATTCTGCATACTCATCTGACTGTACAAACATCCCTCTCACAGTACCAGTACTTAAACGAGTGCATTGCTTTAAAAGGCTTCCCGTATTTATCAACATATGATCGGGGCTGTAATTTTGAGCTTGCTTTTCAGGGAAATTATTTTGCCATTGGGATATGTATTATAATTATAATATTAAAGAAAAGGTTATAGGTTTTCATAATCGAGAATCATGTAAAATTCTGGAGGTTTTTTTTTTTCTTTTTTCTTTTTTTTTCTTTCTTTTTTTTTTTCAGCCATAAGGTAAAATATACAGAATATCAGATACGCACAGATTTTCGTGCGAGCTTTTTGGTCAGGTTTTTTTTTTTTTTTTTTTTTTTGCCATAAGTTTTATGTAGCCGTGTTGTGGTTGCTATAAACTGTATAAAAAACCTGCGACCCATGCATTCTGAGGTTTGTTCTCGTCATGAAACACTCACTAAGCTATATTAAAAATATTTCTGTTTAATAAACAAGACAAATCCTTTAAATTTCACTTCAGTGTGGAAGGAAGGAAGATTGCCTCCAAGAAAGATATTTTTAAATATTTTCAAACCATGAAAGTAGAATTCTGTTAAAAAGGTCTGTGCTTCCCTCTTGTGGTGGCAGAAGGCATTGTATCGCTCAATGCTGTTTCCAGAATTTTCCTGCAATGACTTGAAAACAAAATGTATGAGTAGATACATCTAGTTCATTTTTCAGAAGACTCAACTAAAAAAAAATAATTTTATATAATAATTTAATATGGAAATAGCCTGCTTGTGGATAATTCATAACTTCAGAACACAACGAAGATGTTAACTGCATTTGAGCTTTGAAATAGTAAAAAGTACCTTTTCAGTCCCTGAGACAAGACACTCTGAAAGTGTGCTTTACCTGTAAAGAAATTATCAAAGCATTCTGTCTCAGAAATGAAATCTTCCTATTTTATATTTACTTCTTGGATTCATTTTACTACTGACATCTTCAGAGAATCATTATCTTTGCCTTATGAATATAATCAAAATTTATATTTTTCAGAATGTTTATTTCTTGAGATTTTTCTTCTTTGTATTTTAAAGAGTTAGCAGCTTCCTTTCTAAAATATGAGTTTTATGAGACTTTTCAGTTAGGTAAGAGTACAGAAGCGGAGTGTACATAAGAACAATTATAAATACGTATTCAGACTTAAATTTAAATATTTATGTCCGCTATCTCAGTATGCTATATAATTAAGAATATAAAGTGTTGAGAACCTCTAATGGATTTCTTTTTCAATCTAAAATTAGTGAGTACATAAATATTCCACAACTTTAAAGTTTTAAAATTTTGGAAATTTTAAAGTCCAGAATTGCTAAAACAACTAACTAGTATGAATAAAGAGAATATTGACGTCCTCTGAAAGTCCACACATTATTGACTGTAGAATCCACTGCGCACCATTATTGTCCGGCAAAAGTAATTGGCAAAGGGGAGTATTCAAAGCTTTTAAAATACTGTAGTTTATGACACAAAGGGGGGAGGGAAAATTGGGGAATTATAACCATAAACACACCTCACTAGTTCCTAAGGAAAGGATATGTCTGGAATATTCCAAGGGAGCAGATAAACCTATGGAGAAGTCTTCTTCTTCTTCCTCTTCTTCTTCTTCTTCTTCTTCTTCTTCTTCTTCTTCTTCTTCTTCTTCTTCTTCTTCTTCTTCTTCTTCTTCTTCTTCTTCTTCTTCTTCTTCTTCTTCGGGGGGGGGTGGTTTTGGTTTTTTCGAGACAGGGTTTCTCTGTGTAGCCCTGGCTGTCCTGGAACTCACTCTGTAGACCAGGCTGGCCTCAAACTCAGAAATCCGCCTGCCTCTGCCTCCTGAGTGCTGGGATTAAAAGCATGCTCCACCATGCCCGGCTACTATGGAGAAGTTTTAAAATGGCCCTTCCACTTAGAAAATTACAGGCAAGGGAAGAATTTTGTCTTAATAAATAATGTAAAATTACAAAAATTAAGTTAAAAAAAAAAGGAAATCAGACATCCATGAGTACATTTTAACCTCAATTCTCTGACAGGCAGCTAAAGAGGAAAATGATCTTGCTGTGAGCTAAGTAGAATTCAAAGGTTTTTTTGTTCTTTGTTTTTTTTTTTTTGTTTTGTTTTTTTGTTTTGTTTTTTTTTTGACAACTTGATCAGTAAATGCAAATGAATTAAAAGTCATTGAACTAAAAGTCAGACATTAATCAGAAAGTAATCTAAAATATATTGATTTAAATAAACATGATAAAAGTTTGAGGGCTTGGGTCCAAATCTAGGGAGAGCACTAAATTATATATAAATATGTATTTATATGTACATATTGCCATGTATTATACATCCTCCTACACACCCATATATGGTAAGAAAACTGGGAACAGACAGAGAGGCAGACACAGAGACATAGAGACAGAGAGTGAGGGAGAGAGAGAGACAGAGACAGAGAGACAGAGCGCACACAGGTTCCAAGGATATAACTGATGTACCACTGTCTCTGTCCCTCTTTCCTCTGACCGTTCTTGCATGTAGACCTCCGAGAAGTGTAAGGTGCATCACTAACCCCTTTCAAAGTTCATACCAGTAGAACACAAATCTACAGAAACAAAACTATTTTGAAAATCTGAACCCTGCTGCATAAGCATCACTAGTCTTTTGTTGGGCCTGGGGGTTAGAATTCAAGACTCTCCATTGAAAAGAATTCTTTCAAAAAAAGATATGATTCCACCATGAATTCAGGTATCTGTAGGGCTCTAAAAACGTAGGAGCTCACCTTGAGATGTCGAGACATGACCTTGGCAAACAAACTATGTCCTCAAAACACATAGCTCACCCAAGACCCTAGCCTCCCACCCTTGTTCCAGAGAGGCCCTTCTGTATAACTAGTTTCCTGCTTCTTCAGGTCCCATGTTATCATCTAAAACAAGTAGCCTCTCCCTCAACATAATACAAACTACCTAGCTACAGAACCAACTGCATGAAGAACATCACACTTAAAAAGATATCAAGACTTTGGAAGTCTTTTTTCTTTTGTATTAAACGTAAATATTGCAGGGAGAAGTTTCCAACATTGATAAACAGGAAAGAAAACAGAAATAAGTCCTAATGAATCCAGAGCAGGGAGTGCAAAGTCTCCACTTGCTTTGTGAATTTCAATGCACATAATATATGGTAACATTATGTTAAGTGTCTTCCTTTCCGCAATTGACTAAATCAGTAGGACATTTTACTGAGTATATAACAGTTGTTGTGGGGTGTAGGGTTTTGTAAATCTTCATAGTAATTATGAATATTTGTAAAATTTGTACAATATGACAAATCATTCTGGATGTTAGTCTGAAGCATGAGAGAAACACCAGTTGTTGTCCTTAAAAATGATATATTTAGCCTCTCAAGCATATTGAGTACTTAGTGTTATATAGATACTGTACATCCCAGGTCACCATCACACTCTTGTGATGAAAACCAGTCACTGGTTCCTTCAAAATATACTGCTCATTTTCCAGGCCAATACTTGCTGATTTGGGTCAGATACAATTGCTATATTCCTTATGTACTCTCTTTTGCTTGTTGTAGCATTATTTTAATTGCTGTTTTGTTATCTTACTGTCTTGGAAGAACAGCTTTACATAGTCACTTTCATTACACATAATTTGGTTTAGCTCTGACTAGAGCACAATACTGGAGTGTCTTTGTCTCTATGGTATCTGTTGTCTCTTTTACAGAGTCTGTAAAGCATGTGCCGTATTGTTTCTTTCCACTGATGATAAGCTCTGACATTCACTCTTACCTGGTAATGGGCTACATGGGACCAGTGACTGTGTGTCTCCTTGACTATCATGTAGAGCCTCCACCCAATACTACACAGAGTCTGTATTATTGATTGGAATTTCTATTCCATTTGACTTAGATGAAAAAGAAATAAATATTCTCCAAAGCACTAAGTGCTATCTGAGACGTATTTTCTATCCTCTTTGTTGTACACTCCTTGCCTTCCTCCATTCTTTCATTCCTTCTTTCCTCTTTCCTCTCTTCCTGCCTACCTGCTTCCCTCCCTTCTTCCTTTCTTTCCTTCGTCCTTTTCTCCCTCGATCCTTCCAACCCTCCTGCCATCTCTTAATTTTCCCTCCCTCCCTCCTTCCTCTCCCTCTTTTCTATTTTCCAGATGAACGTATTTCATACATCCAGACTGATGTGAGCCCTGATGCCCAGCTGAAGGACTTTCTTTAACTTAGAGAAGAATTCAATGTTCTTTCCGAGAAAATGTTGTCAATTTTTCCAAGAAGGAAAAATATCATTAATCTCTCTTTATAGCAGAGAAGTTTATTTAGGCCATGCTAGTTTTCTAGAAACATCAGGGGGGAAAAATCCTTTCAACATTCTATTCTCCAGACAGAAGTTGGAAAATGAGCATGCCCCCAAATAGCAACTATTTGTGAGTTGGGTGATGGGACATTATTACAAGTCTCAAGTTCTCTTTTAATGTATCCAAACTTCTGTCTTCCCTACTATATTTTTAGAGTAGGCATAGATTGTTTAAATTAAATTTCAAATGAAAAGAATCTCTATTTGAGAGGTTTGTTTTGTAGTCAAATTTTATGCTGTTGGTGTGTACAATGTTTAAAATAATTTGGTGCCAAATTCAGGAATAGTGGGGAAATCATTGTGGCTCTGCCATGCTGTAAGTGCATAACTTGAGTATGCAAACTTACAGCTATAATCTCTAAGAAAATAGGAGAGAGTTTATCCTGGAACCAGATATGAGTGACCACTGACTTGGATCAGGGATTTAGGTTACTACAAGTACCTTGTTCTAATATAGTCACAGATTCACAAAGTTTTTATGGTAAGAAAATGAATCAAGCCTTCTTCAAATATATTGGTGGAAAGAATTGGATGGCAAACTACAGACAAGTAGGAACATATGAGCTGTGCATTTCAGATATGGTCTGATGGCATTCTTATTAACTTTTAGCTGAGTGCAAAGTAGCAGTCTGTTAATATACTCAAAAAGAATTTACCTGATAGCCACAAATATGTGAGTCAGCCATACAGTCAATGAGTAGCTAGCTATCAAAGGGCTAAAGATACTCCAAAGTAATTTGGTTTCAGCCCACAACATTTTCATTCTCCACCATCATAGACATTCCAGACAGTTTAATCAATCTTGTAGAATATTCAGTGTGGGTCCTGGTACTTGTGGAGTTTAAGTTTAAGGTCTATACTTGAAACTTGCATCTTTCTGTGTGTCAATCAAAGGCCTACTATGTAGCACTTGATGAGACCATCTAAACTTCTCAATGTGTATAATGTCTTTAGTTAAAAAGGTAAGGTTTTGTTAATGAAACAAGAGTTTTTGTTTAAATGAATGTATTTGATAGTTTTGGTTCTGATATATGGGGTCTAATCCAGAGCTTTAGACAGGCTTGGCAATGTATCATCTGGATTCAGAATAATAATGTCAGATGTAGAATGAGGTCCAGGCTGGAACCTCCCCATAATCTCTCACTGCACATAAAGCAAATTCAATACCTTATACCTGGTGTCCTTGGAGGACTCCCAAAAGTGGGAATTAGTGTCTAACTCTTTCACATACTCTTGGGACCCTTTTGCTCCAACTCTGTTGCTTGTGTATTGGTGATACGAGTTTTTGTACCTAGTCTAATTGTAACTTATTAGGGCATATTTGGTGGATATCCCTGGGAACATGTTTTTTTAGGGAAACAGAGAAAGAGTGACATGAATCTAGGGAACAGGGCAGGTAGAATGGAGGCAGGGACTGGTCAGACTGAAGGGAGGGGAAACAGCAGTAAGGATCACACACACACACACACACACACACACACACACACACACACACACACACACACCAAAGACAAATGATACGTCTTCAAAGATTTTCACTGGCTCCCCTCCAACCTTCAGCAAAGCAGGAAGACAGGACATCCATTTTCTAGGTAGCGCAATATAAAACCAGGCATGTTTTTGTCATGGCAGGCAAGTGAGACCCAATATCTAGTAGAAACTACAGGGTCTAGTTTTTATACCAGAATTCACAGACAGACTCTTTAGTCTACACTGGTATTAGAAGAGCTGTGAACAAAGAAGACATACCTTGGTTTCAACCAAGTCAACTCTAGCCTTGGAGGAGGCAGACACATAATTAGCCTCTTTTCAAGACAGGACACACTCCTGTGGCTGTGAGATTCAGCTGTAGCTCAGTCTCACATCACACTTCTTAGACAAGGTGCCATTACCTCCAACCTTCTGCAACACTGTATCACTAGGCCAGTTGTTGGTGAAAGGATTCTATGCCTACCCTATCACCAAGCTGAGACCTGCAACCCAGCTGGGCAGCTTTGTGTTGTGTTCTGCATCATGCCAGGCTAGGTGTAAGTCCAATGCACTTCTAGGGCTATGAAGATCTGTAGAGCCTCACATTGGGTTTATCCAATCTAAGCAGCTTCTCACAGTTATGCTAGGAGTCTTGTCTCCAAGGCAACAATAGATCCTGTTAAGTTGACAATAAATAAATATAATCATCATATTCCTGGTGGCTAAAACCACCTTGAACCCAAAAAGAGGGAAGCAGAAAACTTTACATCAGTTAATTCAACACGCATCACAAAACAACAGTCTACAAATTTGCATGGCGTTGCTATTGAAAAGTCTCATAGAACAAAGGTTTGCAATAGAGACAATAAAGTTAGGCCATACCACTTGGACAACTAATTTTCAATAGTGGTGTGAACAAGAGACAATCTTTTTTAAAATAAATGTGAATTTCTGGTATCAACATGAAGAAGCATGAGGGTAGACACCTACCATCCTAGGTGGTGGGAACAAGAGAAGGGCCTTATCTAATCCAGGCTAGTCTCAAAGTTTTCACATACTCTCTTTTATTCTTCTATCATATATTATATCCCAATTGCAGTTTCACTCCCTCCCCTCCTCCCACCATGCCCTGCCTCCCCTCTCCCTCAGATCTATTCCCTACCCCTCAGAGAAGAGTAGGCCTTCCACAGAGATCAAACAAACATGCAATAAGGAGCTATGAGGCAAGCCTGGTCTACAAAGTGAGTTCTAGGACAGTCAGGGCTATACAGAGAAACCCTGTCTCGAAAAAACAAATACAAAAACAAACAAACAAACAAACAAACACCAAAACCAAAAACCCAGACACATAGTATCACATCAAAGCTGGACAGGGCACTGAGTAGAAGGAAAGGGTTCCCACCAGTAGACAAAAGAGTCAGGAACAGCCGCTATTCCCAGTGTTAGAATTTCCATAAGAGCACCACGCTACTTAGCCATGCCATACATGCAGTGAATCTAGGTCCTCTAGACCTTTTAGACTCCCTGGTCTCTGCCAGTTCCCATGAGTACCCATCAGTTGACTATGTGCATCTTGCTCTTCTGGTGTCCACTATGGGCATAAAGTTTTTCCAGTCTACTTTAATAAGTGTTCAACCTCTCCTTTAGCCCAACACCCAGCAGAGGTAGTAGAAGAGAAGAGTTATTAGGACACGGGGAAGTAGAAATGCTTAGAAATAGTTCTTTAGTGGTGAGTCCAATCATTGTTGTCAGGGTATCAGTAGTTCAGTCCTGTACAAACACCTAATGGCGCCATCTGAAGCATGTAGTTTTAGAAAACAAACCACGCTAAATCTGGCCCGTGCCCATGGCCAGCCCCAAGTGGCCATCTTGGCTTAGTTCCCTAGGCCAGCTTATTGCCAAGCTGTGTGTGCTTCCCAGGCCATCCAACCCACTGTGGCTACCCTGCAGAAAACCAGCAAACCAGCTACGCTGCACTCAGATCATATCCCCTCAGCCCTGTAAAATGGTAACACTAGAGTCTTGTAATGTACTAGCCAGATTTATAACGATAAACCTCTAGTCCCAAAATGCCCAGGCAAAGAACATAAAACTCAATTAATATAAATACAAGCTACACACTTAGATTGCACAAATGCACCCTCCATTACTCTATTCCCCATCTATGAACTCTCTAGTTACTTATGGCTCCTTCAGGCCATGTGGTTCTAGCTCATCTTCTTCTTCCTCTGTCTTCTCCTGTCCTCTGTCTGTTCTATATTCTTCCTTTCCTCTCTCTAAAACTTTCAGCTCCACCTTTTCCTTCCACTACTCAATCACAGACTCGAGCCTTATCTGACCTATTAAGATTTCACCTGTCCTCACCTGTGTGAAGACACCCCTCTTGAGGGAGCAGAAAATACAAATGGCAATCTACAACAGATTTTCCAAACAAACTAGAACTTTCTACTTCTGTCCATGACCCTTCTGTTTCCTCCAATCCTCCCTGCTCCTTCTCAGCAGGATTCCCCAAGCTTCACCGAATGTTTGACTGTAGGACTTTGATCTGCTCTAATCAGTTGCTGGATGAAGTCTCTCTGAGGGATACATCTGCAGATGCCAGACTCAACACTGGTTCCTGACAGGAACCAAGTGTGGATGTTCCTTGGGAGGTCCAGCCAGCAACTGACCAATGCGGATGCGGATGCTTTGAGCCAACCATCAGATTAAGCTCAGGGAACCTGGTTGGGGAGCTGGCAGAAGGACTGGAGGAGCAGAGGAGCGGTTGCAACTCTATTGGAAGAATAATATAGGCTGGCTTGACCACCCAATTCTGCCAAAGTCTAGATCACCAACAAAGGGTGTACCTGAAGGGATCCATGGCTCCAGATATATATGTAGCAGAGAATGGCCTTGCCCGACAGCAATGGGATGGGAGGTGCTTGTCCCCAGGGAGGGTTGATTCCCCAGAATAAGGGCATGCGAGAGAGTGTGGGTGGATGGGGGAGCACTCTCATGTAGGCAAAGGGGAGGAGGAGGGCAGATGTGGAATGGGGGATTGGTGGAGGAGTAACCAGGAAGTGGAATATCATGAGATGGGAGGTTAGTAGAGGTGTTAGTGGCGAAGAAGTGGGATATCATTTGAGATGTAAATGAATGGAATGATTAATAAAAGAAGAAAAGAAAAAAAAAAGAAAAGAAAATTCTGCTAGGCTACAGTCTACAGCTTATTTGTCAGGTAGGATAAACTAGATCAAAGGTTTTGTGACTGGGTTGATGCCCCAGTCCCTTCACTGAAGGCCTTGTCTGATTATAAAAGATGTCCAGCTCAGGCCCTGTGCCCCCCATTACAAGGAGACTTTGCTAGGACTACTCTCATAGACTCCAATAAATTTTTCCACTGCACTGTGTTTCCACCTTACCGCCCAAATGACTCCCAATTGCAGTCATTTCTTCAAGTGTTTTCTCTCCCTCCACTTCTGATCCCTCTTGTTCCCAACCCCATTGGTTCTAGTCCATCTTCCAAATCTACTCTACTTTTCCTTCCCAAAGAGATCCTTGAGTCCCCTTTAAGCCCTCTTTGCTGCTTTGCCTCCCAAGGTCTGTGGACTCTAGCATGACTGTCTTTTACTTTATGGCTGATAGCCACTTATAAGTGATTTACATACCATATTTGTCTTTCTGGGACTGGGTTATCTCAGAGTAATTTTTCAAGCTTTATCAAATTGCCTGAAAATTTTATATCACTGCTTTTAACAGCTGAGTAATATTCCATTGTGTAAATGTACCATATTTTCTTTATCCATTCTTTGGTTGAGGGACATCTAGGTCCTTTCCAGTTTCTGACTATTTTGGAGAAAATTGCTATGAACATAGTTGATCAATTGTCTTTGTGGTAGGATGGAGCGTTCTTTGGGTTTGTTTTTTCCTATTTCTATTTTGTGGAATAGTTTGAAAAGTATTGGTATTAGGTCTTTGAAAGTCTGGTAAAATTCTGCGCTTAAACCATTTTTCCCTTTCTTTGTTAGTGAGGCTGTTAATGATTACTTCTATTTCCTTAAGGGTTGTAAATCTATTTAAATTGTTTATGTGATTTTGATTTAAGTTTGGCAAATGGTAACTATCAAGAAAAATTTCCATTTCTTTTAGATTTGCCAATATTGTAGAGTAGAGATTTTTGAAATAGGATCCAATGATTCTTTGAATTTCCTTGGTGTTTTTTGTTATGTCCCCCTTTTCATTTCTAATTTTGTTACTTTGAATATTTTATCTGTCTTTGAATTAGTTTGCCTAAGAGTTTGTCTATCTTATTGATTTTCTCAAAGAACAAATTCTTTGTTTCCTTAAGTCTTTGTATTTTTTTCTTTATTTCTACTTTGTGGATTTCAGGCTTCTGTTTATTATTTCTTGTCTTCTCCTCTTGGTTGTCTTTGCTTTTTTTGTTCTAGAGTTTTTAGTTGTGCTGTTACATTGCTACTATGAGATCTTATAAATTTCTTTATGATGACAATTGGAACTTTCCTCTTAGCTATGAACTTTCCTTTTAGCACTGCTTTTATTGTTTCTCATAAGTATGGATATGTCATGCATTCATTTTTATTAAATTCTAAGAGATCTTTAATTTCTTTCTTTATTTCTTCCTTGACCAAGTGATCATTGAGTAGAGAGTTGTTCAGTTTCCATGAGTTTGTAGGCTTTCTGTTGTTTCTGTTATTGGTAAAGTACAGCTTTATTCTATTATGAACTGATGGGATACAGGTGGTTATTTTAATTTTCTTGTATCTGTTGAGACTTGCTTTGTGATCAAGTCTGTGGTCATTTTTTGAGAATGCTCTTTGAGGTGCTAATAAGAAGGTATATTCTTTTTGTGTTTGGGTGAAATGTTCTGTTGCTACGTTAGGTCCTTTTGATTCATTTTTGTTAGCTCTGTTATTTCTCTGTTTAGGTTTTGTCTGGATTACCTGTCAATTGGTGAGATTCAGGTACTGAAGTCTCCCAGAATTAATGTGTGAGGTTTAATGTGTGATTTAAGTTTTAGTAACTTTTCTCTTACTAATGTTGGTGTTCTTGCTTTGGGGCCATAGATGTTAAGAATTGAAGTGTCATCTTGGCATATTTTCCCTTTAATGAGTATGAAATGTCCTTATCAATTTCTTTTGATCAATTTTTGCTTGAAGTCTACTTTGTTAGATATTAGAATAGTTATACCAGCTTGTTTCTTGGGTCCATTTTCTTGGAAAACTATTTTCTAACCCTTTACTCTGAGGTAATGTCTATCTTTGATGTTTTGGTGTATTTCCTGTCTGTAGTAGAAGAATGGATCTTCTTTTCACATCCATTCTGCTAGCCTCTCCTTGGGGGGTGGGGTTGAGTCCATTGATATTGAGATAGATTGATGACCAATGATTGTCAATTCCTAATGCTATTTTTTTTTAACGTGGTGGTTTTGGTGGTAGTGGTGATTGTGGTGTTAGTGATGGTGAGGGTGGGGCTGGTGTGTGTGTGTGTGTGTGTGTGTGTGTGTGTGTGTGTGTGTGTGTGTTTCTTCTTTCGTATTTGATGGTTTGAAGTTATTTATTGTCTGTGATTTCGTGGGAGTAGTTATGCTTCTTGGGTTGGAGGTTCCCTTCTGATACTTTTGGTAGAGTTGGAATTGTGGATAGATATTGTTTAATTTGACTTTGGTCATGAAATACTTTTTTTACATCTGTGGTGATTGAAAGTGTCTTTGCTGACTGCTAGGTCTCTTAGGGTCTGCAAGACATAACTCTTCAAGCCTTTCTGGCATTTAAAGTCTCCATTGAAAAGTCAGGTGTAATTCTAATAGGACTGCCTTTCTATGTTACTTGGTCTTTTCCCCTTTCAGCTTTTAATACGCTTTCTTTATTCTGTATGTTTAATGTTTTGATTATTATGTGGAATGGGACTTTTCCTTTATGGTCTATTTGGTGTTCTGTAAGATACTTAAAACCATTATAAGCATATCCTTCTTTAGGTTAGACAAAATTTCATCAAACATATTTTACGTGTTCTTGAGCTGGGATTCTTCTCCTTTTATTATTATTATTTTTAAGCTTGGTTTCTTATATAGTGTACCATATTTCCTTAATGTTTTATGTTAGGAACATTTTAGATTTAACATTTTCTTTGACTAATGAATCTATTTCTTCTATCCTATACTCAACCAGTAGGATTCTTTTTTCCAGGTCTGTATTCTGCTGGTGATGGCTCCACCTGGAATTCCTGTTTGCTTCACTAGGTGTTCTGTTTTCAGAATTCTCTCAGTTATGTTTTCTTTATTGTTTTTATTTTCATTTCCATGTCTTTGACAGTTTTCTTTACCTGTTTGCCTTTTCTTGGCTTTCTTTTTTTCAATTTCTTTAAGGAATTTAAAGAAATTTCCTCTTTAAGGAATTCTATTATCTTCATAAAGTTGTATTTTTGCACACAACCAATGGACAGAAGTTGTTGACCCCTGTGGTTGAATTAGGGCAAAGCTGGAAGAAGCTGAGGAGGAAGACAACCCTGTAGGAGGACTACCAGTCTCAACCCCAATATCTCTCAGACATTGGATCACCAGTCAGGCAGCATACACCAGCTGATATGAGGCCCCCAACACTTATACAGCAGAGGGCTGCCAGGTCTAGGTTTATTCAGAGAAAATGCACCTAACCCTCAAGAGACTGGAGGCCCCAGGGAGTTTAGAGGTCTGGTAGGGTGGGAGTGGGGTGGGAACATCCTGTGGAGACAGGGGAGTGGAGAGGAGGTATGGGATGAGGAACAGTTGGAGGGTGGACCAGGAGGGGAATAAAAAGAAAAATAAATAAATAAACAATAAAAACAAACAAACAAATACAACAATAACAAAAGATTTTTAAAAAGGATTGAAACAATCAGGTCTTGCTATAGGATAGCTGGGCTCTGGTGATGCCATATTGCCCTGGCTACTGTTGATTATGTTCTTACACTGGTGGTTAGGCATCTAGGTTTGGGATGATTATAGGTCTAGATGCTAACTTCTCAGTTTGTCTTTGATGGGTGGGTGTTTTGTTCCTTGTTTTCTATTCCCTTTTTTTGTCTCCTGTTCTTGAGGTCTGGATTTCTGGGGGCTTGCTTGACCTCTGATCCACTAAGAAACCTCTGATCAGCTTGGAGTTTGTCTATTCTGACTGGTATAGCCTGCTCCTTCTGGAATCAGCAGGAAGAGTGTGGCTATGGGGGAAGGAGAAATGTAGGAGGAAGGGTTGAAATGGGTCTATGGCAGGGTGCAAGTAGAGAGAGTGACACTGGGCCTGGGTTGAGTTTCTTAAACATCAAAGCCCACCCCTGGTTATATGCTTCATCTAACAAGGTCGTACCTTCGATCATGCCACTCTTTATGAGTGTAAAGGGGTCATTTTCATTCATACTACCACACTGTGACCTCTCCCCAAGCAAATAGGATTGCACTACAGCATGACCCCACAGTTCCTCCATAGTCAAGCTTTGCATGTGGCCACTGCTCTTTTTGAGAAAGTTTCATAGCAGCAATATTGCTTTGTTCTTCTTTGTCCCTGCACTTAGTATAGCCATTGGATGTGGACACTAAATCACTAATTATATCATGAATAAATTAATTTATTGGGCCATAATTGTCATAAAGTGATACATGAATATTCTGAAATTATAATTACCTTTTATTCTGGAGCAAGGTCTGCATGGCTTTTATTAATTATTAAAAGAATCATTGACCCAAAGTTCAAGAACAAGTCTATTATATAATCCATCTAATTATAGATTGTAACACAAATACACCGGGATGTCAAATGACTTTTTAAAAGAGAAGACCCAGCATGAGATGAAAACACAGAGCATCAAATATTTCACTCTCATATAAAGGACACACCGCCCTATCCTATCAATTTAAACTTAACATAAAAATTTTAAATGAAGGCACAAACCATTTGAGTACAACAGCAATCAATGAATATTGCATTTGTTATAGCAGTCCATAAAGCTCTCAGTTTATTTACCCATGACTCCAAGGAAAAGACAGAGAGTGTATTGCTTATGGTGGATAAAAGAATGAGTGAACACACAGATAATGGGTGAGCCATTAACCAATAATTGGTTATCATAATTTTGACACTCAAGTACAAGAAGAAGTTTTTAAAATGTAGACAGTATTTATTCTCATGTGTGACTGGGCATGAGAAGAAGAAAATTTCAGGGATAATTGGCACAGCAGTGACATCCAAGGATCAGGTGATTTTTTTTATTGTTGGGTATCAACCAGAGAAGACTGCTTGGGCACAGGTTTAAGACAAAAGCGTGTTTTTTTTGTTTTTGTTTTTTGTTTTTTGTTTTTTTGCCGCCGTCTGGCAATCACACTGACTGTTTGGGATCCCATTGTAGGACCCAGCCTTTCTTAGGTTTTAAGCACAAAACCCAAATTTTGTGTTTCCATAATTTATTTACCAAAAAAGCAGTTATCAAGAAGCAGAACTACAGAATCAAAAAAGCATAGGTAGTGCATTTAGAGACTTTCCAAGATTGAGTAGGTCTTTGTTTTTATTTTGCTTGGTAGTCCTGTCTATATTTTGAGTTTTACAGCCTAAACGGTACTTCCAACATAGAGTCATGATGATGTGAGCTAAGATATAGAGCAATCTTACAACTTCCACACTTTCCCTGGGTTATTCTGGACATGTGTTTTGTCCTCTGAAAAGTGTTTTAAATACTTACTTTTATATACACACAGGTAAAAAATAGTATGTGTCCCCTACTCCAATCAAATTTCATCCTCTGGGAACACTCCACACTAGGATTTAAACGACAGTCACATCCAGAGCTTGGAAACATCAATATCCAGTCTATATACAGAAGGCAGAGAGGAAAAGAATTCCACAGAATTCCACAGATGGAGACAGCAGGGTCTGCTATAGACAGCATCTGCTACAGATAGTTATCAAAAGTCAGGCTAAAAATGAAAATTTAAATTAAAATTAATAACACTGGACAGAGGTAGGCTTTCCCATCTCCTATTAATTTAGAAAACTATTTCAGAATCTAAGTCATGCAAAATTTTATTGAGAATATTTTCAAAAATAAAGACTATTGGGTTGGTGATGTTGGAAATTCTGCTACCAAACTACAAAAGAAAGTAATGTTTGGGGCAATTGTCTGAAAATATGCTAATCCTATCAGCTATTTAAAACTGCAATGGAAGAGGAAGTACGGATACTAAAGCATATTCCAAGTTGACATTTTACAAAACACAAGGGAGCACACTTTCATTATTGGTCCTTGATGAACAGATGGCTGCCTACAGCCATTGCCAAAGCTCTCCTTGAAGGTCCCTTCCTAGACACTTCATCACTGTCTGTAGGAGGCAATAGCAAAAGTAACGAGAACCAAGAAACCTAAAGTGTATGGAGTAAGTCCTGGGGTTAACTGGATGATTATAGTAATAGACTGCTAGAAGAAGCATTTAGCTTTTCCACTTGCAAAGGATAAAGTGTATTTCATTGTATTCTCTTGGAGGCCTGCTGTTTCTCTGAAGGGAAACAAAGGAGGAATAGATCTGGGGGAGAAGGGAATGGGAAAGGGAGGTGCTGGGAGGAGTACAGAGTGGAAAAACTGTGGCCAGAATGTATTGTATGACGATGAATATATTTTCAATAAAAACAAACAAAAAATCAATAAGTATATAAAGTGGGGATTTAGATGTAATGATATTGGAATGCTTTTTATTGATATTTTAACTGTAAAATGTGATTTCATTGTGAAATCTAAAATATGTTTCGAGAGGAAAATCACAACTTACTCATATGAAGAACAATTTTTTTAGTTAAACTTTGCTAGATATATTCTTGCTGTTTAATTGATGTGAAACAGGCTACATATATTTATAGCACAGAGTTTGAACATAGATGGACTTCTGTGAAAGCTCCACAGTCAAGGGAGGAGCACATTCATTACCTGTTCTGGCTAGTTTTGTGTGTCAACTTGACACAGGCTAGAATTATCACAGAGAAAGGAGCTTCAATTGGGGAAATGCCTCTACGAGACCCAGCTGTGGGGCATTTCATCAACTAGTGATCAAGGGGGAAGATCCCCTTGTGGGTGGTGCCATCTCTGGGCTGGTAGTCTTCATTCTGTAAGAGAGCAGGCTGAGCAAGCCAGGGGAAGCAAGCCAGTAAGTAACATCCTTCCTTGGCCTCTGTATCAGCTCCTCCTTTCTGACCTGCTTGAGTTCCAGTCCTGGCTTCCTTGGTGATGAACAGCAATGTGGAAGTGTAAGCTGAATAAACCCATTTCCTCCCCAACTTGCTTCTTGGTCATGATGTTTGTGCAGGAATAGAGACCCTGACTCAGACACTACCTTAAAGGCTTGCTCTTACATGGTGTGACTAATTTCTCCTGACATTACCCCAAAGCCTGACTAGGAAACCACTTTCCTCTTTGCCATCATCAAGTACACAGTTAATAGAATTGTATGCAAATGGGAATATACAATATATTTTCTCCATGTCTGATTACCAGGCTACTTTAAAATTGATGTATTTCTATGATTTAATGCTTTTTATTTATAAGTAATTGTCCACTGAAACATAAAGAAAAATCTAATTAATAGACAGTTGTTTAAAGTGTTTATTACAAGTAGTAGTCAACATTTATGTGCAAGTCTTTTAAAACACAAGCACAGATATTTTTCTTGAGTACAGTCATAGGGAGGAAATTCTCAATTGTATTTCTGATGTTCATAGAATTGTAAAGGAAAGTATAAAATTGTTTCCCAAAGTGAACACACACACACACACACACACACACACACACACACACACACACACATGTATTTGTGTGATTTGTGTACCTGAGTGTGTGTGTTCATGTGTTCATTTCTGGCCATCAGTATTGGCATAGTATTTAAATTTTTCTTCTTTCTTTGAGAAGAAAAAGTAAAGTAGGGTTACTCTTCTTTCCTTTTAACTAATATAAATGCAACCTACATGGTTATAGCAACAGCCAGTTATAGAGGAGGCAATTCATAAACATAGCCAGTACTAAGTGCTGGTGAGGACTGTACATTCCAGTATAATTCCAAACTACAATCTAAATTATATTCCTTTTCCCCTTTTACTTATAATAGATTTTTCTTATATAATATATGCTAGTTATGATTTCTCCTCCCTCTGCTCCTCAAAGTTCCTCTCAACCATCCCTCAGATCTAAATTTTCTTACTCTCATTAGAAAACAAAGAGAATTATAAGCAATAGTGATTGTAGGCTTAGACTTTTCAAAGTCTACTTTAATTAGGGTTCTCAAATGCTTTGATCCCCTGATGACCACCATCCAAAAGTAGGACAGAAAAGATAATATGACAAGGGGTTATGGACCTGTTTAGTAGTTCTTTGGGGAGATTCCAATCTCCATTATCAGGATACTAGCAGTCCAGTTCAATAGTGTCAGGATACCAACCATCTAGTTCAAAAGTGCCATGGCTGGCAGGATCCAAAAGAAAACAACTAGGCCTTCACTGGATCTGTGTGAGTCAGTGGGGGTGGCCAGGATCACCTGGGATATCAGGAGTTCCCTGCTGTGCCTCTCTCAATGAAAGGAAGAGCAGTGAAGATGCAAGGAAAGACTGATTTCCAGAGGAGTTGTACCAGCTTGCAATGCCACCAGCAATGGAGGAATGTTCCTCTTTCTCCACATCCTCACCAGCATCTGCTGTTAAGTGAATTTTTGCTCTTAGCCATTCTGATTGGTGTGAGGTGGTATCTCAGAGTTGCTTTGATGTGCATTTACCTGATGACTAAAATGTTGAACATTTCTTTAGGTGCTTCTCAGCCATTTGAGTTTCCTCAGTTGGGAATTCTCTTTTTATCTCTGTTTCCCATATTTAAATAGGGTTATTTCGTTCTCTGGAGTCTAACTTCTTGAGTTCTTTGTATATATTGGATATCAACCCTCTATTAGATGTGCAATTGGTAAATATCTTTTCCCAATCTGTTGGTTGTCATTTTGTCCTATTGACAGTGTCCTTTGCCTTATAGAAGCGTCACAATTTTATGAGGTTCCATTTTTCAATTCTTGATCTTAGAGCATAAGCCATTGGTGTTCTGTTCAGAAAAACTTCCCTTGTGCCCATGTGCTTGAGGCTCTTCTCCACTTTCTTTTCCATTAGCTTCAGAAAGAAGCTGGTTTGTTTGTTTGTTTTTTTTTTCTTGTTTTATGTGGAGGTCCTTGATCCACTTGGACTTGAGCTTTGTAGAAGGAGATAAGAATGAATTAATTTGCATTTTTCTACCTGCTGACTGCCAGTTGAATATTTTTGCATCAAGACTCATAAGGAAAATTAGTCCGAAGTTCTCTCTCTTTGTTGGGTCTTTGTGTGGTTTAGATAGAAGCATAATCATGGTTTCATAGAACGAAACAGGTAGTGTTCCTTCTGTTTCTTTTTTGTGGAATAGTTTGAAGAATATTGGTATTAGGTCTTTTTGAAGGACTGATAGAACTCTGCACTAATCCCATGTGGTCCTTGGGCTATTGTTGGTTGGAAGACTATTAATGACTACTTCTATTCCTTTAGGGTTATAGGACAGTTTAGATTCTTTGTCTGATCCTGATTTAATTTTGGTATTTGGTATATGGCTAGAAAATTGTTCATTCCATCCAGATTTTCCAGTTTTGTTGAGTACAGGTTTTTGTAGTAGGATCTGATGATTTTCTTTTTAATTTCATCTGTTTCTGTGGTTATGTCTCCCTTTTCATTTCTAATTTGTTAACTTGGACACTGTTTCTGTGCCCTCTGGTTAGTTTGGCTAAGGCTTCATCTATCTTGTTCATTTTCTCAAAGAACTAGCTTCTGGTTTGGTGGATTTTTACTATAGTTCTTTTTGTTTCTAATTGGTTGATTTCATCCCTGAGTTTGACTATTTCCTGCCATCTACTCCTCTTAGATGCATTTACTTCATTTTGTTCTAGAGCTTTTAGATGTGCTGTCAAGCTGCTAGTGTATACTCTCTCCAGTTTCTCTTTGGAGGCACGCAGAGCTATGAGTTTTCCTCTTAGCACTGCTTTTATTGTGTGCCATAACTTTGGGCATGTTGTAGCTTCATTTTCATTGAATTCTAAAAAGTCTTTAATTTTTTTTCCCTTGACCAAGTTATCATTGAGTAGAGACTTGTTCAGCTTCCATGTATGTTGCAGGATTTTTCTTGTCCAATCAGATTAGGGCAGCAGGAGGCCTGTGATTGGACAGGGAAAAGGGAGGCAAAGCTAAGAGTTGCAGGGATGGAGACAGTAGGTGTGAATGACAGTAGAAGGAATCAAGGAAGATGGAGGTGGATGTGAACCAGTCTGGGTTGAAACAGCCACAGTTATGATATCATAAGGCTAGAATAATTGGAATAAAGCTTTTATCATTATCAATTGGTTCTGGAATTATTATATTGGCATCTTATAAATTGTGATTTGATTGATACATAAATCTGATTAGTTAACCATAATTAAAAGCTTTAAGAGTTTGTTTCTACCAGGTAAATAGGTATTGAGATATCTGACCATGGGGTGCATGACCATGATAGCGAGAGGAACTGGGGGAGTGGGTGACAGAGTGTTGGCAGGCAGAGAGACCACCTAGTTGAGTTCACCAAGCTGGAGCCCTGTGGCCATTTGAGCCAGCACTAGAGTGGAAGCATGCAAGTTCACTTTTAAAAATTATTTCCTGAAACACGTGTGTATGTGGGCTTTCTATTGGTTTTGTTGTTATTGAAGACTAGCCTTAGTCCGTTGTGATCTGATAGGGTGCATGGGATTATTTCAATCATCTTGATATCTGTTGAGGCCTGTTTTGTAACCAAATATATGGTCAGATTTGGAGAATGTGTTATGAGATGCTGAGATGAAGGTATATTCTTTCGTTTTAGGATGAAATGTTCTATAGATATCTGTAGAATATTCTATAGATATCTGTAGAATTCATTTTGCTCATAACTCCTGTTAGTTTCACTGTGTCTCTGTTTAGTTTGTGTTTCCATGATCTGTCCATTGATGAGAATGGGCTATTAAAGTCTTCCACTAGTATTGTGTGAGGTGCAATGTGTGCTTTGAGCTTTAGTAAAGTATCTTATATGAATGTGGTTGCCCTTGCATTTGGAGTAAAGATGTTCAGAATTGAGAGTTCATCTTAGTAGATTTTTCCTTTGATGAGTATGAAGTACTTCCTTACCTTTCTTGATAACTTTAGGTTGAAAGTCAATTTTATTCAATGTTAGAATAGCTACTCCAGCTTGTTTCTTGGGTTCATTTGCTTGGAAAATTATTTTCCAGCCTTTTACTCTGAGGTAGTGTCTTTCTTTGTCACTAAGGTGGGTTTCCTGTATGAAGCAAAATGTTGGCTCCTGTTTATCAAGTCTGTTATTCTATGTCTCTTTATTGGGAAATTGAGTCCACTGATAGTAAGAGATATTAAGGAAAAGTGATTGCTGCTTCCTGTTAAGTTTCTTGTTAGAGGTGGAATTATGTTTATGAGGCCATCTTCTTTTTGGTTTGTTAAAAGAAGATTAAAAGAAGATTTTTTTTTTTTTTTTGCTTTTTCTGGGGTATCATTTCCCTCCATGTGTTGGAGTTTTCCATTTATTATCCTTTGAAGAGCTGGATTTGTGGAGTAATAGTGTGTAAATTTGTTTTGGTCCTGGAATACCTTGGTTTTTCCTCCTATGTGGTTATAGTAGCCTAGGCATTTGTGTTGTCTTTGGGTCTGTATGACATCTTTTGGTTTTTATAGTCTCTGTTGAGAATTCTGGTGTAATTCTGATAGGTCTGTCTTTATATGTTACTTGACCTTTTTCCCTTACTGCTTTTAATATTCTTTCTTTGTATTGTGCAGCTGGTGTTTTGACTATTATCTGGCAAGAGGAATTTCTTTTCTGGACCAATCTATTTGGAGTTCTGTATGCTTCTAGTATGTTCATGGGCATCTCTTTCTTTAAGTTTGGGAAGTTTTCTTCTATAATTTTGTTGAAAATATTTACTGGCCCTTTAAGTTGGGAATCCTCACTCTCTTCGATGCATATTATCCTTAGGTTTGGTCTTCTCATTGAATCCTGGATTTTCTGGTTATTTTGGGTTAGGAGCTTTTTGCATTTTGCATTTTTTGACTGTCCTGTCAATGTTTTCTATGGTATCTTCTGCACCTGAGATTATCTCTTCTATCTCTTGTATTCTGTTGTTGATGCTTGCATCTATGACTCCTCATCACTTTCCTAGGTTTTCTATCTCCAGAGTTGTCTCCNTTTGTGATTTCTTTATTGTTTCTACTTACATTTTTAGATCCTGGATGGTTTTGTTCAATTCCTTCACCTGTTTGGTTGTGTTTTCCTGTAAATCATTAAGGGATTTTTGTGTTTCCTCTTTAAGGGCTTGTACCTGCTTACCTGTGTTCTCCTGTGTTTCTTTAAGGGTGTTATTTCTGTCCTTCTTAAAGTCCTTTATCATCATCATAAGATATGATTTTTAAATCAGAATCTTGCTTTTCTGGTGTGTTGTGGTATCTAGGACTTGCTGTGTTGGGAGAATTGGGTTCTGATGATGCCAAGTAGCCTTGGTTTCTGTTGTTAATGTTCTTGGGCATGTCTCTGGTTATCTCTGATGTTAGTTGGTCTTACTGTCTACTGGAGCTTGTACTTCCTGTGGGCCTGTAAGCCTATGTCAGCATTTCTGGGAAGACCAGCTTTCTTCTGGGCAGTGCTTAGGTTCAGAAGGCTGTGGAATAGTTCCAGTTCCTGGGTTCATAGGGAGACCAGACAGATCCTGTCACAGCTGCTCCACTGTTCCTGTGTCCTGTGCACTCCTGGTCAGTCCCACTTTGGACAGTTATTGGAATGAAACTGAAGATCTCACTTCTGAGCTAGAAGCAAGAGTACTCCTGGGAGACCAGCTCTGTCCTGAGTTTATTTGGATACAGAGGACTGTGGAAGAGCTCCAGCTCAGGGGTTTGTCTCTATAAGTTTTTTAGAACAATAATATTTGTTTTTACTCTAGGTCCATGGGCTATCTAGTCTCGGATTCTTGGTCACCCAACTAATGTTAGGTACGGGTTCCATCTTGTGAATTGGGCCTTAAATCCAATCAGATAGTCATTGGTTACTCCCACAAACACTGTGTCACCACTGCAGTAGCTTTTCTTATAGGCAGGAGAACAATGTGTATCAGAGGACTTTTGACAGGGTTTCTGTTTATCCTTCTCAATTGTTTGCATGCAGACTACCTTTCCATACCAAAGATTCTAGCACATATGGGTTCTATTCAGACACCAGCTTGAATTCTCCAAGTTCAATGAGTTGTGTAAATGTCTTCAGCAATGGCACTTGTCATCAATTTGTACAAAGAATTATCCTGGGTTGTTTGAGGATTGCTTGGCAATAGCCTGGGTTGTTTGGAGATTTTCAGAGGTACTCTTTGGTCAAGAACTCAATTAGATGTAATTCAACCTTGGAACTGGGAGCTTCATTTCATGATAGGAGATTTCTAATTGAGGCTGTGTTCCCCCATTATTTGGCACTTTTATTAAAAAAAAAATTAGGAATCATCTACTGTATTAGATTTCCTTGCTTCATCAAAAATGACCTTTAATTTTACCTGTTTCTCCTTGTATTTTCTTTCTTGTCCTTCTCTCTCCTAATCCTCACTTCTTGTTCCTTCCAGTAAAGTATCCCACTCCATCCTCCATTCTACCTATTTGGTTTCCCTTTCCTACAAAGATATATCTGCCCACTTCTACCAGTCCCATACTCTATACTTTACCTCTGTAATTCTATATATTATAGCTTGTTCATCACTGATTTAACAGCTAGTATCTACTCATAAGAAAATACATACCATATGTGTCTTTCTGGGTCTGGGTTACTTCATTCCAACTGACTGTTTTCTTGTTCCATCCAATTATCTCAAATTTCATCTTTTTATTTTTAATACTTTCTAGTGCAAATGTACCTTATTTTCTTGATCTAGGTTGGTTAAAATTTCTGGCTATTTGTATAGATCAGCAATGAACATCACTAAGCAAGTGCCATGGTATCAGGATGGAGGGTCTTTTGGGTGTACATCCAAGAGTAGTATAGCTGAATCTTGAGGTTAATTGATTTTTATCTTTCTGAGACACCACTACACTGGCTGGATATACAGGTTTGCACTTCTATTGCAATGGATGAATGATCCCCTTACTCTATAGCCTTACTATAATGAACTGCCAGTTTAAAAATAAAAATGATCCTAGCCAAAACTGCTATAAGATGAAATCTCAAAGTACCTTGATTTGCATTTTCCTGATGACTAAAGATGTTGAACATTTCTCTACGTGTTTCTCAGATATTTGAGTTTTGCCTTTTAAGACCTCTGTTTAGATCTGCACTTCATTTTTGCATTGGAATATTTGTATTCTTGATATCTAGTGTTTTTATTCTCTTATATATTTTATATAACAGCCCTCTACCAATCTGCAGTTTAAAAAAATTCTTTCCCCGTCTGTAGGATGCAGCATTGCCCCATTGATGATGTTCTTCCCTGTGCAGAAGAGTCTCAATTTCATGAGGTTCCAATCATTAATTGTTGATCTTAGCACCTGTGCTAACTGAATTCTGTGCAGAAAGTCTTCTCCTGTGCTACTGCATCAAAGGCTATACCCTACCTTCTCTTCCATCAAGTCAGTGTATTTGTTTTAATGTTGAGGTGTTTGATTCATTTGGAGTTGAGTTTTGCTCAGAGTTATACATAATGGATCCATTTGGATCTTTTACACTCAGCCATTGAGTCTGACAAGCAACACTTGATAAAGATGTTGGTTTCTTTTCCAGTGTGTATCTCTGGATTTCTTAACAAAAACCAGGTGTTCATGGGTGTGTGGATTTATGTCTCAGACTTCAGTTTGATTCTGTTGATTGACATGTGCGTTTTTGTGCTACACCGTGTTTTGATTTGGATGTTTTTTAATTAGTGTTTTTTAAAAGAATGGTTTTTAATTAGTGTTTTTAATGTTTTTTTAATTATTGTTTTTTCAAAGAATGGTGATACCTCCAGCAGTTATTAAGCTTTTATTACACAGGTCTTTTACTAGCTTGGTTAGATTTACCCCAAGAATTTTATATTATTTGAGGCTATCGTAAAAATTGTTGTTTTTCTGATTTATTTTTCAAAGCATTTGTCATTTGATATAGGATGGTTACTTAATTTTTGAGGTTTTTTTTTTTTTAATCCAGCTACATTGCTGACAGTATTCATCAGCTATATGAGTTTTTTCTATGGAATTTTTAAGGTTACTTATGTATACTGTCTTTTCATCTGCAAATAAAAATTCTTCAACTTCCTTTGCAACTTATATTGCCTTGATCTCTTTTGGTTGTCTTAATGCTCTAAGATTCTAAGTACTACATTAAAAAGATATAAAGAGAGTGAACAACCTTGCCTTATTCCTGATTTTACTGGGATTGCTTTGAATTTCTGACTATTTAAGGTATTGGATATAGACTTGCTGTAAACTCCCTTTACTATGTTTAGTTAGATCCTTGGTATCAATTTCCAGGACTTTTATTATTAAAAGGTGTTGGATTCTGTCTTAGATCTTTTCTGCATCTAATGATCATTTTGTATTTCATTTTGTTTATATGGAATATTATATTTATTGATTTACATATGTAGTGGTTATTCCTGGTTGTCAACTTAACTATATCTGGAATGAACTACAATCCAGAATTGTAAGGCTCACCTGTGATCCTAATATGGAGACTAGGAGATACAAGTTTCTGACCTGGATCTTGGCATACTGGCTATGAATGCCAGAATATTAAGACTGGGAGATCTCTGAGCTCAAGGTCATCTGGGACAAAGTAAGTCCAGACCCAGACATGGTGGCACACATCTTAATCTGGACTACACCTTTTTCTGGAGAACTACATAAGGACATTGGAAGAAGGAAGATTCTCTCTCTCTCTCTCTCTCTCTCTCTCTCTCTCTCTCTCTCTCTCTCTCTCTCTCTCACCTGCTTGCCTTGTGGGAGTGAGAAACTGCTAGATCCTTGGACTTCCATTCACAGCTGCTGCTAACTATTGCTGGGGAGTTGGACTATAAGTCATCAACAAATTCCCTTACTATATAGAGATTACCCCTAAGTTCCATGACTCTAGAGAACCATGACTAATACTAAATATATGGAACATATATTCATGCATCTGTGCTATGAAGCCCAGTTGATAATGACTGATGATGCTTTTGATGTGTTCTTAGATTGTGTTTGCAGTATCTCATTGAGAACTTTTCCAACTATCTTCTTTAGAGAAATTTGTCTGTAACTCTCTCCTTCTTGGCATCTTTACGTGCTTTGGGTATAAATGTAACTGTGGTCTCATAAAAGAAAATTGGCAGTGTTCTTGTTTTTATTTTAGTAAGTAATTTAAGGAGTATTGCCATTGCCTTTGAAAACCTGAGATTATTTCTTGTATTTTGCCCCTTTTTGGTTGATTTCTTCTTTTTGTTTCAGAGCATTCATGTGTTTTGATAAGTTCTTAGGGTGAGATCAATCCTTTCTTGTTTTTTTTTAATTTAGGCACTTAGTGCCATGAAATTGCCTCTTAAAAACTGCCTCTCATTAGTTTAGGCAAGTTGTGTATTCATTTTCACTCACTTCTAAAACGTCTTTCATTTCTTTATTAATTCCTGTCTTGACCCACTTTTCAATCAGTAGTGAGTTATTCAAATTTCATGACTCCTAGCTTTCTGTTGTTTCTGCTGTTGCTAGTAAGCTTTAATTAGTGGTGGTCTGATTGGATGCAGGACATTGTTTTAATTTTCTTGTATCTGCTGAGACTTGCTTTATGTCTGCGGATGCAGTCAATATTGGAGAAAGTTTTTCCAGGTGTTCAGAAGAAGGTAGATTACTTTTTTGGAGGGAAGTTGAAATGTTCTGTAAATATCTGTTATATTGATTTGGTTTTTACCATCAGTTAGCTCCAGCATTTCTCTGCTCAGTTTTTGTATGAATGACTTGCCTATTAGTGACAGTGAACTATTGACATCTCCCATTGTCAGTGAGTGAGGGTCAATATATGATTCAAATTGTAGCAGTAGTGTTTTGTTTACAAACTTGGGTATCCTTGTGTTTTGTGCACAGATATTGATTGCAAGGTCTTCAGTTTTTCCTTTGATAACCATGTAGTGTCTTTCCCTTCCCTATCCATCAAGTATTATATCCATTTCTTTGGAGTATCTTTTTCCATCCTTTTACTCGGAGTATGTTTATCCTTGACTTTAAGGTGTGTTTTTTAGATGTAGCAGGGGGATAGATCCTGTTTTCCCAACAAACCTGTTACTTTGTTACTTTCTGTTAGGGAATTAAGACTATTGAGATGCATATATATCAATGAATAGTGTTTATTGATTTCTGTTATTTTGTTATTCTCTCTCTCTCTCTCTCTCTCTCTCTCTCTCTCTCTCTCTCTCTCTCTCTCTGTGTGTGTGTGTGTGTGTGTGTGTGTGTGTGTTTTCCCTTTTTTGATTTGCTGCTCTGGGATGATTTATTCCTTGTATTCTCTTAGTTGAGATAACCCTTTTTAGGTTGAAGTTTTGCTTCTAGCACCCACTTTAAGGCTAGGTTTGCAAATAAATATTTGCTTAAATTTGTTTTCATTGTGAAATATCTCATTTTCTCCGTTTTTATGATTAAAAGTTTTGCTGGATATAGTACTCTGTGCTGGCATATATAGTCTACTAGAGTCTGTAATCATCTGTCCACCATCTTTTAGATTTTAGTATTTAATTGAAAAGTCTGGGGTTATTCTAATAGGTCTGCTTTTATATGTTACTTGGTATTTTCTCCTTGAAGCTTTTAATAATTTTTTTTTGTTTTGTACATTTTGGGTTTTGAATTATGTGCTGAGGTGACTTGAATATAAATGAGTACCATAGGTCCTTGTGTTTGAATGCATAGTCATCCAAGAGTGTCACTACTAGGGAATGACTAGGAGGTATGGCCTTGTTGGAGTAGGTGTGTCCTTGTTGGAGAAAGTGTGTCACTACGAGTGGGCTTTGAGGTTTCACAAGCTCAAGTCAGGTCTTCTCTCCCTGGTGCTCGTGAATCTAGCTGTAAATCACTAGCTACTTGTCTAGTACCATGTCTATATGTTTGCTACTAAGTCTCTGAAACTTTAAGCAAGTTCCAATTAAATGTTTTCTTTTATAAGAGTTTCCATAGTCATGGTGTCTCTTAATAGCAATACAACAATGACTAACAGAGTAGTTGATGAACCTACAGATTGATTTCAAGTGCTTGTATCGGTTTGCAGTCTTAACAGCAATGGAGAAGTGTTCTTCTTTCTCCAAATCCTCACCAACATGTGTTGTCACCAGAGGTTTTGTTCTTAGCCATTCTGATTGGTGTAAGATAGAATCTCAGAGTCATTTTGATTTGCATTTCTCTGATCACTAAGGACTTGTTGAACATTTCTTTAGGTGTTTCTCAGAAATTGCTATTCCTCTGTTTTTGTTAGTTTTGTTCTATACCCCATTTTTTGATTGGATTGCTTGGGTTTTTGGTGGTTAGCTTCTTGAGTTCTTTATATATTTTGGATATTAGCCCTCTATCGGATGTGGGGCTAGTGACGATATTTTTTCCCAATCTTTAGGTTGCCGATTTGTCTTATTGGCTATGTGTTTTGCCTTATAGAAGCTTTCCAGTTTCATGAGGTTCTATTTATCAACTCTTGATCTTAGAGTGTGAATCATTGGGGTTCTGTTTAGGAAATTTCCCCCTGCACCAAAAAAAAGTGGCCTTTTCCCACTTTCCTTCTATTAGATTCAGTGTATCTAGTTTTAAGTTGAGGTCCTTGATCCACTTAGACTTGAGCTTTGTGCAAGGGGACAAATATGGGTCTATTTTCATTTTTTCTACACACAGCCAGTTAGATCAGCACCATTTATTGAAGATGCTTTTTTTTTCCCATTGTATATTTTTGACTTCTTTGTCAAAGATCAAGTGTGAGTAAGTGTGTGGTTTTATTTGTGGGTCTTCAGCTCTGTTCCATTGATCATTGTGTCTGTCTCTGTCAATACCATACATTAGGATGGCAACTCCAGCTTGTTTCCTGGAACCATTTGCTTGGAAGACATTTTTCCATCCTTTTACTCTGAGGTAGTGTCTGTCATTCTTATTGAAGTGTGTTTCTTGTATGCAGCAAAATGCTGGATTTGTTTGCATATCTAGTCTGTTAGCTTATATCTTTTTATAGGTGAATTGAGTCTATTAATATTGAGAGATATTAAAGACAGATAAGTGTTGGTTCCTGATATGACTGATTTTCTAGGTGGCTTTATGTACTTGTGGTTCTCTCTGGCTTTGTTGTGAGATGCTTAATGTCTTATATCTTTGATGTAGGTACCTTCCTTGTGTTGGGGTTTTCCTTCTATAATCCTCTATAGGGCTGGATTGGTAGGTAGATACTGTTTAAATTTGGTTTTTACCTGGAATATTTTGTTTTCTCCATCTATATTGATTGAGAGTTTTGCTGGGTATTGTATAGCCTGGGCTGCCATTTGTGTTCTCTTAGAGTCTGCATGAGTCTGACCAGGCTCTTCTGGCTTTCATAGTCTCTGTTGAGAAGTCTGGTGTAATTCTGATAGGTCTACCTTTATATGCTACTTTTCCTTTTCCCTTGCAGCTTTTAATATTCTTTCTTTGTTTTGTGCATTTAGTGTTTTGATTATTATGTGATGAGAGGACTTTGGTACTTTGGATCAGGTTATTTCTGATCCTGATTATGCTTTTTGTTGAAAGAAAGTGGAAGACTTAGTAAGTTTGTATTTGAAAATTGGTTGAGACTTTAAGTGAGCTTTAATGGGTCATCCTAGTAGGGGCATGGGAGAGAATGGAATGAAGGCAATGCAGAATGTGAAGGCTGTGCTCTAGGTTTTAGAGGAGAGAAATGTCAGCAAGTGTCTTAGAGACCATTCTTGAAATGTTTAGACAAGAAATGTGGCTGCTTTCGGTCCTTTTCCAAATAAATAAATAAATGAATAAAAATAAAAATAAAACTTCCTAAGGCTAAATCAGAGAGTTTTTAATTAATATGCAGATCTATAATGATAGGAGGAAGCTCAGCAATGAAAAATAGAAAATGTAGAAAGGAGAATAGAAAAGGAGAAAGAAGCACAAGAGAGAGCAATGGTGTTAAGTCAAGTGCTCAGAGAGATAGAAAGGTTAAAGAGAGGCCTCACTTGCCTTGAACTCATAATACTTCTCCCTCTGCTTCCTTCAGCAAATCCTACCAGCTGCTTGTACAACTGGAACTGCATGGGTTGGTTCCATATGAGAAAAAAATCAATAAATGTAATTACCATGTAAATAAACTAAAAAATAAAGAAAAAATAATTTTATTACAAGCAGAAAATGTCTGTGAAAGATCCACCACCCTTCATGACAAAAAATCCTGGAGATATTAGGCACATAAAGGACATACCTAAATACAATAAAGGCCACCAACTTCAATGAGGCGAAATTCAAAGCAATTTTACTAAAATCAGGAACAAGATAAGGTGTCCACAGCATCATCTTCAACAAATGGTGTTCGTTATGTGGGATGACTGCATGTAGAAGAATTCAATTGATCCATAGCTATCACCCTGCACAAAACTGAAGTCCAAGTGGATCAAAGACTTCTCCATAAAAACAGGTACACTGAGCCTGGTAGAGATACTGGGACATATCATTGAACTCATTGGCGCAGGAAAAGACTTTCTAAACAGAACACTTATAGACATTAAGATACATTATTAAGAAATGGGACCTTATGAAACTGAAAAGGTTCTATGTGGCATAGGACATATTTCTTCATTTGGACAAAGTAGCATACTATAGAGTGGAAAAGTAGTTTTATCAACCCCATATCCAATGGGTTAAAATCCAAAATATGTAAGACCCATGAAAGTATGTATGAAAAAAATTGGAGTACATATCAAAATAGTGAATTTTCAATAGAAGAATCTCAAATAAAACACTTAAGTAAATGTGCAACATTTATTCATCAGGGAAATGAAAATCAAAACTACTTAGAAATCACATTTTAACACCTGTCAAAATGACTAAGATTAATAATACAAGTGATAGTTCATACTAATGAAGATATGGAGCAAGAAGAACACTCCTCCATTGCTGGTGGGAGTGCCGAGATGTACAGATGTTATTTAAATCATTGTGGGGGCTCATCAGAAAGTTGGGAATTAATCTACTTCTATATCCAGCTATACTGCTCCTGGACATATGCCTGAAAGATACTTGATCTTATGATAGGGACGCTTGATCAATCATGTTTACTTATAATAGCCAGAAATTGGAGGCAACCTAATGTCCCTCAACAGAAGAATGGATTAATAAAGTATCACATATTTTCACAATGGAGTATTACTCAGTTGTTAAAAAATGACATCATAAAATTTGCAGGCAAATGGTTTAAACTAGGAAAAATCATCCTGAGTCAGGTAATCCAGACCAAGAAAGGTAAATATGGTATGTATTCACTTATATCTGGATATAAGCTTTTAAAAATGATAGCCAAATTATAATCCATAGACTCAGAGAGAAGAGTCATAGAGAATAGATTAGGTGGGCATATATGATTTACCTGGGAGGGGGAAACAGAATAGATTTTATGGGTGACCTGGAACAGTACAAGAACAGGAGGGTTAGGCAGGAAGGGGGAGGGCAGATGTAATTGATTTAAGGAGTGAGAAGAAAGACATCTAGGATTGAAAAGCATTTGAGGGGTGGTAGGGAAACCTGGTGCAGTGGAACTTCCTATAACATATGGAAGTGACCCTAGTGAATTCTCCAAATAACAAGGCCCCAAGCGGTCATCTTTTATCATCAAATGGAGTTGAGGGTGCTAGGACTGGGTTTCATTCAATTGTGATAATGACCAAAAAGGGTCCCATGGAAACCCCCAAAGAACTCATGCTGCTGCCAAGGCAATAGGTAGCTTTAACTAAGCTGAGAGTTTGTCTCCATTAATAAATACAACATGCACACAATTTGTGGCATTTGGAGAGGTCAAGCTGAAACCTACAGAGAACCTTTACCCCAGTGTTCTAGTGTCTTTGATATGAGAAGGTACTCTTCAAAAGAGAAACCTACGCACCAGCACAGTCACAAACTTTTATCTATGATCTGTCCTGCCTGTAATATATCCTTGATAATAGTGGCATAAAAGTTGTGGGAGTAACCAACCAATATCTGATTTGACTTAATGTCCACTCCATGATATGAGCCCTATACTTAACACTGTTTGGGTCTCCAAGAAACAAAGACTAAATAGTCCATAAACCTAGGGTAAAACCAAATACTGTTGGTCTAAAAAATGATCAAATGATTCCTAATCCTATTTTCCCATACTCACAGATCAGTGTCTTATTCAGTCATCATCAGAAGTTTCCTCCTGCAGTAAATGGGAACAAATACAGAAACACACAGCAGGACATAAGAGAGAGAGAGAGAGAGAGAGAGAGAGAGAGAGAGAGAGAGAGAGAGAGAGAGAGAGAGA
>NC_034591.1:9307329-9310968 GCF_900095145.1 Mus pahari
GGAGTAGGGAGAGGGAGAGGGAGAGGGAGAGGGAGAGGGAGAGGGACAGGGACAGGGACAGGGACAGGGACAGGGACAGGGACAGGGACAGTTTCAGGGACAGGGACAGGGACAGGGTTGTCAGAAGTCAGGGAACCCCATGGAAGAACACTCAGAAAAGAGGAAAGGAGAGAGAGAGGGCATTAAAAACTCCAGGAGAATAAGTTCTAAAATAACAGAGCAAAGCTTATATGGACTCACATAGACTAAATCCACAAACACAGGGCCTATACAGTCTGTACCAGGTCCTCTGCTTATATACTCATGATAGACTAAGATTTTGGGTTCAGACTCCATGTTAGAAAAACCAACCTAAGTTTAACTCAAGTAAACTAACAGGCCAGTAACTAGTTCCTGTTTCCAGGTTACTCCACAGCAAAACCTAAGCCTAGCTATGGTTTCCAAGGTGCCCCCCAAGGAGACCTGAATCTCTCGGTTATTTCTTCCAACAAATCCAGCATCTAGCACCAGTTTCTAGGTTATTCCACACCAAATCTGCACCTTTAGGTTACAAGCCTGCCCCTGACACTTCACTTCCTATCAACGACCAACCAGAAGGAAAGCAGAAGTTAAGTTTATGGTTTGGCTCCCAGCACCAGCCAATTATGTTAAAGGCCACAGCAACTCCCCAATTAGACACTTGCCAGGCTAGAAATACTGCTTGCTTGCCATTTTCAATAAAACTTTGTCCTAATGGGTCTTCAGGGCTTTTCCTCCACTGGAACCATCCTGTGGGTTGGCAGTAAGAGAAGCCCCAAGCTTGAGCTTATGAATAAATACCCTGGTGTGATTGCATCTGATTGGCTCCAAATTGGTCTTTTGGGATTCACAGATGATTCATGGTAATACACTAATAACTTTCAATTAGTGTTTTTATGAGACTCCTGGACAAGTGGGTCTCTGATAGGTCTGTTTCTCTTGGGGATCTTCTATTTTTTTTTAATTCTTTATTGATTCTGTGTGAATTTCACACCACACACCCCAATCCCACTCATTTCCCCATCCCTTCATATTCAACCTCTGCCCTTCCTACCACCTCACCTCCCATCAACAAAACAAAACCCAAAACTTTTCATTGAGGAAGAAGTGGTAGTGGTAGTTTGTCACATGGTGTCATACAGTGTACCCTTTTGTCCACATATCTTTACTTGCAAATGTTCATTGCAATGAGTAAATGGTCTGGTTTGAGGCCTCTGACTTCTACTACATTACCAATCCTGGATCCTCACTGGGACTCATCTAAGTAATTGTGTTGTTTTCCTGTGTCATTGAGATCCCGCAGCTTTGGGTCTTTAGCACTGTTACCTTAACATGCTCAAGTCATTCCTAGATGGGGTAGATGTTAGGGTGGGCAAACTCAAAGCCCCACGTCTCACCCGAGTGGTAGCTGAGTTGGTTACCCAGCCAACTCCTGCACCCACATTGCCAGGGTAAGTTTTCTAGCACTGCTCCAGCTAGCTTACCCAATGCTATAGCCAGTAAGAAACAGTGGCAGCTCTCCCACTTTCATGCTACCAGTGCCAGCTCTACCATGCTGCCCATGCAAGGAGTGGGTCCAAGTGCTACCGCTGACAAGGGGTAGGGCCAGTTTTCATGTTCTCACACTCTTAGGCCCAGCTCACCACCACCAGGTTAAACTCTACTGTGCTGTCCAGGTGAGATACAGGGCCCACTCTCCTGCTCTCATAACCTCTGGGCCAGCTCTCCAGCCTGTGGCAGATGGTGAGAGGTAGAGAGATCATCTCTCCCTCACCCATGCCACCACATGGCAGATGAGGGGTAGGGCCAGCTTCCATGCTCATTGCCTGGGGCCAGCTCTACTGTGCTACCCAGGGGAAGGTTGGGGGCTCTTTTCTGTTGTTGTTGGTTTGGCTTGGCCAACTAATACAAGATGGTTTTTGGTTTTATTGTAATTTATTTTGTTGTTCTCTCTTCGAAGGTTGGCCTTTCCTATTGATAGACAAAAAGGGGGTGAATCCTCTGAAGGGAGAGACATTGAGGAGGAACTGGGGAATGTAAAGTAAAGGGACACTGTCTCAGGTTATAGTGTGTGAGGAAAAAACTATGGCTAAAAAAAGGGGGACAGAAGTGAAAGAAAAGCCTGATGCTAAATGGAATAAAGGAAGTGGTGACCTCAGGGCAAGATCCACACAGCTAAGCTTGCAACTTGTGAAAAGGAATGAAAGAAAAGATTAAGCAGTGAGGAAAACCATCCACAGGAGAAAGCTGACACAGATGTAATTGAAGGGAGTGGCGATGTCCCAGACCCAGTCAGGAACATGTCTTTGCAGCTTCTGCCATCTGGTTCTAGCTTTAGCATCAAGGATAGAAGGCAGGGTTACAGAATCTACTTCCATGACTAAGGAAAGCTTGTTGAGGTCAGGCGGGTGTGAGGGAATTTCCTTGCATGGAGACCGATAGAAGCCATTCTGTGAAGCCTTGGTGATCTCAACTGCTGGAAGTGCCAGAATCATGGGATACCTGCTAAAGAAAGCTGCAGACTTATTGTGGAACAAACCCAAGAGAGAGAAATGTTTCAGTCAATAAAGATGGAAGAGGTTGGAGATCTGGAGAATATTTTGACATCAGACTTAGAGATGCAGAATTTGGATTATGTTCTGCTGAGTTTCGGTCTTGATTTGGCCTACTAGTTCCTTACTATGCTACCTCTCCTGCTCTTTGGAGTGATAGTATATAGTTTGTGCCATTTTATTGTAGAAATCTGCAATCTGCTTTGTATGTTGATTTTACAGAGGGTTATAGTTAAGAGATTGTTGCCATGACTCTCAGAAGAGATTTTGAACTATGGACTTTTGAATAGTGTTGAGACTATGATTGATAGACTGTGGGGATGATTGAAATTGGACTAAAGACATTTTCATAAGACTCTTCCCCATGATATGGCTATACCTCCATGGAAACCAGGGAGTGGAATGTGGTTGTTTGAATAAGAATGGCCACATAGGCTCATATCTTGAATGCTGTGTCATCAGGGAGTGGCGCTGCTTGAGAAGGATTAGGAGGTATGACCTTGTTGGAGTAGGTGTGGCCTTGTTGGAGGAAGTATGTCACTGGGCTTTGAGGATTCAAAAGGCCAAGCGAGGCCCAGTGTCTCCTTCTCTCTCTCTCTCTCTCTCTCTCTCTCTCTCTCTCTCTCTCTCTCTCTCCTGCTGCTGCTACTGCTGCTGCTGCTGCTGCTGTGGATCTGAATGTAGAACTCTCAGCTACTTCTTCAAGAATATATCTGCCTATGTGCTACCATGTGCCCAACAACAATGAGAATGAACTAAACCTCTGAAATAATAAGTAAGCCTGAATTGAACACCTTTAAAAACATAAGACTTGCCTTGGTCACAGCAATAGAACATTGATGAAGGCAAGGTCGTTCTTATCTGTTTGAGTCTGTTTGATGTTCTACCTGCTAGTTGTATCTCGGTAGGCATCTCCTTTAGGAAATTTTTCTTGTATGATTTTGCTAAAAATACTTTTTGTGCCTTATGCCTAGGATTCTTTTCCCTCCCTTATTCCTATTATTCTTAGGTTTTGACTTTTCAGTGTGACCAATATCCTGGAAATCTTGTGCAAGCTATATATATATAT
>NC_034591.1:9331008-9342037 GCF_900095145.1 Mus pahari
TGGATACATAAACAGGAGCCAGCATTTTGCTACATACAGGATCTTTACCAATCCCACATCCCATAATATCCAATATATACAAAGAATTCAAAAAGTTAGAGTTCAGAGAACCAAGTAACCCTATCAAAACATGGGGAACAGAGATAAGCAGAGAATTCTCAACTAAGGAAACTTGAATGGTAGAGAAACACCTAAAGAAATGTTCAACATCCTTAGTCATCAGGGAAATGAAAACCAAAACGACCCTGAAATTCCACCTCACACCAGTCAGAATGGCTGAGATCAAAAACTCAGGTGACAGCAGATGCTGGCGAGAATGTGGAGAAAGGGGAGCACTCCTCCATTGCTGGTGGGATTACAAGCTGGTATAACCATTCTGGAAGTCAATCTGGTGGTTCCTCAGAAAATTAGGCATAGTACTACCTGAGGACTCCACTGTACCACTCCTGGTTATGTACCCAGAAGATGTTCCAACATGTAATAAGGACACATGCTCCACTATGTTCATAACAGCCATATTTATAATAGTCAGAAGCTGGAAAGAACCCTGTTGTCCCTCAACAGAAGAATAAATAGAAAAAATATGGTACATTTACACAATAGAGGACTACTCAGCTATTAAAACCAATGACTTCGGGAAATTCACAGGCAAATAAATGGATGGATCTAGAAAACATCATCCTGAATGGAGTAACTTAGTCACAAAAGAACATACATGGTATGTACTCACTGATAAGTGGATATTAGGCAAGGAGTGTGGAATACCCACAATACAACTCATTGACCACATGAAGCTCAAGAGGAAGGAAGACCAAAGGGTAGATGTTTCAGTCCTACCTAGAAGGGGAAACAATATAATCCAGGGCAGAAGAAGGTGGAAGGGACTTTGGTGGAAGAGGAGGGGTAGGGGAAAAAGGGGCAGAATCAGGCATGATGTTATCTGAAATATCCCACAAAGGGGAGGGAGAGCCTGTTGAGACCATATCTAGAGGTTAGGCATAGCTCCCTGGTTGAGGAATGAGACTACCCATCCATTTCCAAAAATTTAGCCCAGAATTGCTCCTGTCTAAAGAAAATACAGGGACAAACTGTGGAACAGAGACTGAAGGAAAGGCCATCCAGAGACTGCCTCACCTGGGGATCCATCCTGCATGCAGATACCAAACCCAGACACTATTGCTGATGCCAAGAAGTGCTTGGTGACAGGAGCCTGATACAGCTGTCTCTTGAGAGGCTTTGCCAGATGCTGAGCAATACAGAGGTAGATGCTCACAGCCAACCATTGGACTGAGCATAGGGACCCCTATAGAGGAGTTAGGGGAAGGACTGCAGGAACTGAATGAGGCCTTATCTGGCATCAATGTGAGGGGAGGCCCTTGGTCTTGTGAAGGCTTGGTGCCTCAATGTAGAGGAATGCTGGGGCAGCGAGGTAGGAGTGGGTAGGTGGGTGGGTGAGCACCCTCATAGAAGCAGGGTTAGTGGGAGTGGGATAAGGGATTTGCAGAAGGGAAACTGGGAAAGGGGATAACATTTGAAATGTGAACAAATAAAATATCCAATGAGACAGTCAGTCAGACAGACAGACAGACAGACAGACAGACACACACACACACACACACACACACACACACACACACACACCGCCTCCTGCTTTCTATAAAATCTTGCCCAGATAGATGTTTGGGACTCCTGTCTGTCAAAGTTTTCCTACTGGGTCAGAAGGCTGGCAGGTGAGGAGCTCAAGCTCGAACTTGAGCTTGAGAAAAAAAGATCATGTCATGATTTATATTCGATTGGTGCCTGTCCATTTGGTGGTGGGGGGGAGAGAGAGCAGGGGTTCACTCACAATTCCCCAGCACTACAGGATTCATAGGCTTAGCAAGGGCAAATCACCAGTCTATATTTTTCACTTTTGAACTCGTAAAAGATAAAAAAGACATAAAATTCTATTTCTTCAAGTCTCATTGTTTGAAGGCTCAGTTGTTTTGAATTTATCTGATATTCTTCATAAAGTATTTTGAAGACTCACTAAGTGTAAAACCACCAACCAGGTGAAGTGGTTACAGTTGATGTAGAAGCATCCTTTAATTCCAAGATGGCTCCAGGCTGAGCCCCACATAACTCTGGTTACAGTAGTCAGTACCAAAGTGACTCGAGTACAGCAGTAGGAGCCTGTTTTCTTCTTCTGCACTGATCTTAACTGACGCTATCTTTTGAGAAATGAACTTACTTTGGGAAAGTAATAGTGTTTCCCAGTATCTTTGGTATTCAGCCCGAAAGAAAGTGCTTTGCTTTTTGTTTTGTTTTGTTTGTTTTGTTTTTATATCATGATCATAGTAACTTAGTTCTTCCCCTAGGCATTTTATTAAAATAACCAGTATTCTTACAATTTATTAAAGAGAAGGAGGATCCTTAGTTTCTAATACAGTGACCATTTGCTGAGGTAAATTATCTCATTAGTAATTGTCAGTTTTTAAAGGTAGATGCGGAGTAATTCAATTAACTTACAAGGTTTGGTAGACACAGTGTTCTGTGTTTTAGAAGGGTGAGTACAGTTACTTTCAGTGGTTATCTAGCTCCTGCAGTGAGCAAGGACCAATAATCCAACCATAACATTTTATGTTCCCAGAAACCCCAAGAGATAGGACATTTACCCCTCCGCCCTGCATTTTACAGATAAAGATATTGGCTTGCTCAAAGTTAAAGACGGAAAATTAAAAACCAATTTAATCTGCATAGCCCCAGATTAGACTCCTTTAAAACCAATGCCTTTCATGAGAAGCTGAATAAAATGTGTCCTTCTTTCTCAGTGTTTAATTACTGGTTATGATAACCTCACCTCTGAGCTTTCACCAGACAGAGCAATGATGTCGTCAGAGGGATTCCATTTATAGCCCTGGAAAGGGAATGACGAGAAGAGAGAATGTAAAGTTTAATCCCGGTCTGACACACACTTCTGAGATAAAAATTACAAGATATTCTAAAGATACCTGAGCACAGAACACCTACTCTGTGAGGTTATTATTCACAGTGATGGTTGTTAATAAGCAGCGTGTAAAAGAAGCTTATGGGGCACCTTTCTCTCCTTTTCACATTTTTTACTTTTTAATGCTTTTTAAAATAGATATTTCAGGACCTTTTCTAAATACACCACTTTTTTTTCCCATTTACAGATTTTGATTTTGAAATTTAAGTACAACCAAGAGGGAGCTGGGTCCAGGAATGAGAACAGCCTTCTTTGTCGTGATTTAATCAGTAGATCAGGCTGTGAATGTTTCAACTGAGTGGGCTCTGTAATGAACTGCCTACTTTCCCAGTTATCATAATAGAAAGGGCATGAACCAGAAAGCAATTCCAGAGTGCCTTGTGACAGGCACAGGGAGGGGTGGGGATGCTGCTCTGCACATCCAGCCAGTGACTCAGCTCTGTGAAATTCATCATCATCTTTTTCCAAGATAAAGTCTCACACCCATGAGAAAGCTGTTTATCTTTCAGCAAAGCAGACAGATTCTGAGTACAGGACCCGCTCCTTCAACCGTTGGGCTCTATGCAGTTGATCTAGATGGAAAGGGGTTGGTGCCACCATTTTTCCTCTTATTCAACTTAACACTGTCTCGCCCTGTAGTGTTTCAGAAGATAACAATGTTCCTTGATTTTCATATAGCACTGGCCCAGGGAATTTTCCATCCTCCCAATTATGGGATTTTGTTTTGCTTTCCTTCTGAGGCTACCCACATTGTGTCATAATATACTGTGTGGTGTGCTTGCTTATGTAGATGTAAATGATTACCTTTCTTGTTGAGCTGTTTTCGGAGATTTCTTGTCTTATATTTGTATGTTTTTATAGGTTTTAGTTTTCTTTTGCCCACTGATGTAAATATGCTTATTGAATAAAGAGGGTAAATGAGTCTTATACTAAGAATTTTCCCATTAGTAGTCCTGTTACTATTTTCTCAAATAGCAATAGGCTTCTTATATTGATAAATTATTTGTATTTGTCCATTTGTAACCTATGAATATATTTATAATTTAATATTATAAACAACATAAATTATATTAATGAGCTTAATATAATGATCCACATATTAAAGCTATACATTTAAATTCCCCATTTATGAACTTCAGACTATTAGTCTGGTTAATTTTTAATATATTAGAGTGTAAATTTCATGTACTTTTATTTCTCAAATAAATATCACTTTGGATTCTATTCCACAGTAAAAGAAAGAGTTGCTGCATAAATCTAATTGAATATTTTTCTAAAAATCCATGCAAATAGATTTACTTTGAGTTCGAGATTCAACGGTAACAAAATTTGACTTTTGGTCAGTAGGTTGTATATGTAATAAGGTTAGAACTTTTGCAGCATTATAAAATATATGCTATTAAATAATTTATTTGACAAGTATTTCTCAACTGTTCAACAGAGGTGAATCAAAGGCACTACACCACTGTGAGAATGTGGGCATGACTGAGGTGCTGTCTTTCACCCTAGAGGGTTAGAAAAAATATATATAAATGAGATTATAGTGTTGTGTTCTGTGATTTAAACTTCAATTTATTTAGTGAATCATTCCCTAACAAAGAAAGTTCTAAAGTGATAGATTAAAATCTACTTTACTTTGCATTACTTAAAGATAACTTTACAGAATCAGGGATAGAAAGTTAAATAGTTCACAGAGAACTAGGCAGTGCCATTTACTCTATCACCCCCTTCAGAGATGTTTAAAACTACTATCAACTGAACCTCAAAAATGGCTATTTATCAACGATCCGACCCTGGGCACCTGGTTGCTACCACAGCTGGAAACAAACTCAGTGCGTTTTCTTGGTAGCAAGTGAAGACATTAGTAGACAGTTGACAGAAGTCACTCTGTGTTTGACTTGAGTAATGAATGGAGCAAGTCTGGGAGAGAGGCTACTTTAAAAGCTGAGACTTCCTCCTGACAAATTCTGTCATGAGATGTCTTCTAATTATAGTCTGAAGATTTCTAATTTGCTTCCAAGTGTGAAATTTGGAGTTCACATTCTAGAAACGAAATCCTTTTAACTCCCACTCTTCAGTATATATTTAGACCCAGGTCTGTGATATGCTATCTTAATTAAATTTGGCTGAATTTCCTCTTTGACACTGTCTGAGGCACTATTGTAGTTGCTAAATAACCATGAAAGCAGCTTTCTTTTCCCATCATTTAAAACTCTTCAGTGTCTGGAATATAAGTTGACAACTATTCTGTATATTTTCTACATTAATGTTTCTTCCTACCTGGAATCAGTTTCTTAGCAATTTTAGTCTTCAAAATGAACATCATGTGAGACTTTGAAACAAACAAAAAGAAAGAAAGAAAGAAAGAAAGAAAGAAAGAAAGAAAGAAAGAAAGAAAGAAAGAAAGCAAGAAAGCAAGAAAGCAAGAAAGCAAGAAAGCAAGAAAGCAAGCAGGAAGGAAGGAAAAAGGAAAACTGTCAGCAAATGAAAAATATTTCCTGTCAAAATGTGGCCTAGTCCAACATTTACTAGTTATTTTTCACTTACAATATGAAGTAGTTGGAGAGCAAAAATGACGATAACAACAATAATAATAACTTTCTAAGAATATTAATCTTTCTTTACCATAACCACAGTACTTCCTAGAAGCCACTTAAGGCAGGAAATGCTTATCTTGGCTCTCGTTAGGAGGGTTTCAATCTCTCCTTGAGGAAGGCACAGTGGCAGTAGGCACATGTGTCAGTGTCTACGGATGCCATAGCCTACCAGTCAACAGAGATCAAGGCCAGAACCAGGAGCCCATAGAGCTTTCAAAGCCTGTCCTTAGTGAACTACTGCTACTACCTTCCAAATCCTAAAGCTTTCCCAGCCTCGGAAATAAGAGTGCTAGTTAGTAAAGTGTTAAAAATGTGAGTCTGGCTTATTGCTGGAGGTTCATGTTTAAATTATAACACATACATATTATAATACTATAAATTATACCTTGATTAGGGAGAGTATTTATCTGAAGGGCATACAAATATACATAGAATTAAAAGGAAGAGTGAAAATGAGTCTAGACAGAAAAGGAACATTTGTTCTAGGGTATGCCCCCATAGGAAGGGATCTCAGATGGTCTCAAGAACCATTGCTAGAATCATGAGCAGGATTGCTCTTCTTTTGTATTTTCCATAATCTATGAGATTTTGTTCAACTCTCAAATTGGTAAGAGTGGAATTAACTTGGTGTAGTGTAGGTCATCTGGGTATGCCTTGGATATATCAATTAAGTAAATGAAAAGATCATGAAAGAGAATCTTGCTAACCATTCGATCTCTGAAAGGGTCGCTGAATGTGTCAATACTGACCTACTGAAAAAGAACATGCTCCCACCAAGAGAACCCCACGGTGACTGTGGAAAGCAGAGACGGGAAGTGTATGACCCCAGTTGACATATATCTAGCTCACATTATTAAATGCTCATTGGACAGGGTGGCACCTGTTCCAACCATAGTATACTATAAGGCTAATACATCACCCTCATTTCAAGTGAGGAGCAGTATTTCCTAAGACTTTACAGCATAGACTAGAAAACCAGATAGAATGAATACAAAGCACTATTCTGTATCTTAAGAATTGTAAAACTCTGGCAAATTGTCCACACTCTCTATACCTCATTTATCTCTACAAGAAACCTAGCAATAACGATGTCTGAATGACATAGCAATGATTATTTGTTCTGTTGTATGTATAATATTTAAAACAATCTTATTAAGTTTACTATTGAAACTAAGAAATACTCAGAATTAGAATATACACATCACCTTGTGATATCAGAATAATGATCAACTGAGATTAATTTACCCATTGGTTATTAAGTGTTTTAACCCTCAAAATAATTAATCAGCATAATAATATGTTTTGTAATCAAGGCAAGAGTAAAACTCATATACATTAGACGGTGAAGGTAACATCAGTAGAGAGATTGACAATGGGTAAAGAAGAGCATAAAATTGAGACACTGAAATGTAAGGACAGAACAAAGTGTGGAAATCATCCCAAAATGGAAACAAGAGGTTCCTAGAAGACATAAGAAAGGCAAAGAAATTTAAAAAAAGATACATTGATTCAGCACCAAGGAAACTCATTTGAAATAGAACTCATTTGTCTGCCCAAAGCTTCTCACCACTATAGTACCTAAGAAACTATCCCAGAATTAAGGAAGAGTTAACGCTTAGAGCCACCTCCACTAAAGAATTTATCAGTATATTCAGAAATGGGTACAGTTAGATTAAACTAGATCTATCAATTGGTGTATTGTTGCTGCAAGACCTATGCTTACAAAACACAAAATAATATTTCTAAATGTTAAGAACTACTGATAACATTTACTTTACATTTAAATGAACTAAGTACTATGCTAAGAACTTTATTTGTACACTATACATTTTTGAGAAAACTACCAGAATATTAAAAGTCTAAATGGATAGAAATTGTCTGTCATCTTTATGAGCCTATGCACAATACTCAGAATAGAACCTGGTACATTTGAGATATTTCCAATGTGTTATAAAGCACTTGATTTCAAAATGAAGTGTTGATTCTTCACATAACATGTTCAAATCAAATAACTATAAATTTTGGAATTGGGATTTGAAGTTAGGTAACTTGACATACAATTGTCTCACAGTTAACAACGAACCCAACCCTGACTTCAAAACAACCAGAAATCCAGTTCATTTTTTAAATTTTATGCTCATTCACCATTGTTGTACTTCTCTTTGTTGCCAGAGTGAAATATGTCATGATATGAAACAAGACATAACCACAGTCTAGTTGGTATAAATGAAGATAATGAGAACAAAGTACTAAGGTTTCTAAAGATTCAGACTGCAAAAATAGGTAAGGCTGATTTTCATGTATGGAGGGTTTAAGCCACATTTTTGTGATCCAGTGAAGAAGTGAGTCAGAGTAAAAGCAATCCATGCTTATTCTAGAGAGTGCATAGAGGAAGGGCTTCAGAAATCCATGGGGGAAGACAATGGAAGTAGGGAAATGAAGATCACATAGACTAATAACATGTATGAATTAAGATACCATAAAGAAGCTCATTACTTCATCAATCTAAAACTTAATTTAAAAAAAAATGAGTAGCATTATACAATTATGTACAGGAAAATTTGTGCTGAGCTTATAATAAAAATACATGTAAAACCAGAGTTGATAGAGTTTTCTGAAAGCTCAACTGGTTCCAGCAATAGGCAAACTCAATATGTGTGATACTCAGAGCATGTGAGGTCCAATAGCATAAGTCAAAGAAAAGCAGTTGATAAGATAAAGCATGTGAGTATTTCAGTCCTGAGCAGCTACTTAGCTTGTGGACAGGCCTGAGCATAACTCACTATCTTAAAAGGAGAACAACAAAATGATAACAGGGAGATTGCACTTTATTTTATCAAGAGAAGGAAGCCACAGACAGATTAATGTTTTCAATAGGAATGCTGGTGGTTTGATTGAGGGAATAAAAGTGGGTGACCAGAGACTGCAAAAAATATAGGGCAGAGATGATTGGACCCTCTAAGGAGGTGGCAGCAGTGGGATCCATGTAGAATCAACAGGATTTAGAGGTGTTGAGTATAAGTGTGATGGACAGATAGATCCAATACAAGTCTCTTATTAAGGAAACTGGGTAAGATAGTAACAAGAGTAGTTCCCCAAAAGAAGGAAACAGGAAAAGTAGATTTTGGCAGAGAGGTGGAAAAAGCTTACTGCAATTACAGAAAATATCTAAAGAGTTAGTGTTTAGTGTGAAAGAGTAACAGATGCACATGCAGTGATGGGAAATGGCCTACTTTTTGTCTGAGCCCTACAGCTGGGAAGAAACCCTGTGAATCAGCACTTTCGTTTCTATCCCAAGCAGCCATGGCTTGTTTCAAAAGGCATACAGAATCTCTCCCCACTCCCTTCTCTCTCAGAAATTATGAGTGACTAAGTTGATAATTGCTCTTTTGAGTACATATGAGCCTGGATGACTGTGCACCTTAATGACTGAGATATAAAGAGTACTTGACATAGACTTTTTGTTTCTGTCATACAAAACTTGTCATTTCTTTATTTTATTGATACTGAACAGATACTTAGGGCAGGAAATTGTGGGTTGTCCAGTGGCTGTCATATATGACAATGGGGAAAGAAGTACTCTGAGAAATGAGAGTTTTGCAACTAAATATGAAATTCTTTGGAAGTCTGCTTTGCATTTTATTTCAAAAATATTAAATTAGCTCAGTGACTTTTCTCCTATAGTGCATGCAAACCCTTTATATGGCCAGAAATTATTACCTGTATTACATTACAAGGAGTACATGTCTTTCAACAATGGCTTCCAAACATGTTTAGATCTTCTTTCCTTCCCACCTACTTAATAGTATTTTCTTGATTTATTAGCTTTCTGGCCTACATCTTATTGTTGCTATTTGAGTGTCCCTAAGCACCTTATTACCAACTTGCATGCGCTCAAAAGTTCAGCCCAATTGAGCTTGACAAATAGTGATCATACATTTCACGTGCAGTAGAATTTTGTGACAAGTATTTAAAATTAAATTTTTGCTTCAATACTAAACCACAATCATGCTGACAAACTGGTTCATTCTGAGAAATTATAACACAGTACTCTTCACTGACGTATAAACTTAATATGTACTCATTTCATAAGAAAAATAATGAACTGGGTACCTTTCAGGAAAGTTTTTTCCAGGCTAACTTTGATATTGAGAATCTGCTATCATTATACGCTGGACAGCTTTTCATGCCCAGAGAGCCAGCTGTCTTGGGTTTTCTATGATACATAAAGACTTTTTCTGGATTTTTAACAATGATATCTTTTCACTCAGAAAAATTGTAATTATAGAATACAACAGAGAACAAAGAACCTTTGGCATTGTGTTCCACAAGATAATCAGAAAATTATTCTTGTTCTTTGAGCAAGAAAATCTTCATAAATCAGATGTGTGACTAACTAATCTCTTGGCTGGTGGAATACTTACTAAAACCTGTATGGACTTAAGTGTATTTAATATTGTTATTCCACCTACCAAAAAAATCAAAAATCATATGAGCTTGTTTACCTTCTACCAAAAACAATTAAGTCACAGTTGATAGTATAACCAAAAGAGATGTAATATCTGTTAAAGGTTTAATATACAATGATAAACTGTTAAAAACAGACTGAAAATTTAAGACCCATTCCTCTGTTACCAGTGTCAAGCTATTTGTGTATTTTATCATGAAACATTGTTCAACAATAATATAAACCAACCAGACTCCCCAGAGCTCCCAGGGACTAAATCACCAACCAAGTAGAACACATGGCTCCAGCTGTATATGTAGCAAAGGATGGCCTTGTCAGGCATCAATGGAAGGAGAGGTCCTTGGTCATATGAAGTCTCAATAGATGCTCCAGTGTAGGGGAATTGAGGGTGGGGAGGCAGGAGTGGGTGTGTGAGTTAAGGAGCAGGGGTAGGGAATGGGATGGGGGTTTCTGGGATGGGTGGAAAATGGGAAAGGGGATGGCATTTGAAATGTAATAAAAGAAAATATTCCAGTTAGGATCACTGGTGAGTGGAACACAATTTCTGCTCCAATCCAATCATGCACAGGACCTGAGACAGCACTAGCGAAGCAGAGAACTGGCATGACCAGGGGCACAAGTCCCTTTTGATCTGCTCCAGCACCGGGTCACCTAGGGCACTGAGTCGGTGGACACCACCACAGTCCCTAGAGGACTGCGCACATGATCTTAGGATCACTGGTGAGTGGAACACAACATCTGCTCCAAACCAATAGTGACGGGCCTGTGACAGCAGGAACAAGGACACCAGAGCCTTTCCTGACCAGAGGCTCAAGTTCCTTTTGATCAGTCCTGGTTTACCTTGGTTTTGAACAGACCAGACAGCTCCACGATCCTCAAAGGAGACACCACTTCCACGCACTGTAACATGCCCAGGATCTTAGGACAACAGGATCCCAGGATAACAGGACCTGGGTCACACTAGTATTTGAGTGTCTC
>NC_034591.1:9342048-9343392 GCF_900095145.1 Mus pahari
CTATAAGTGACTCAAAAAATTCCATCAGAAAACTCCTAAACCTGATAAACAGCTTCAGTGCAGTAGCTGGATATAAAATTAAATCAAACAAATCAGTGGCCTTTCTCTACACAAAGGACAAACAGGATGAGAAAGAAATTAGGGAAGAAACACCATTCACAATAGTCACAAATAATATAAAATTCTTTGGTGTGACTCTGACTAAGGAAGTGAAAGATCTGTATGATAAGAATGTCAAGTCTCTGAAGAAAGAAATCAAAGAAGTTCTCAGAAGATGGAAAGATCTCTCATGCTCATGGATTGGCAGGATCTACATTGTGAAAACAGCTATCTTTCTGAAAGCAATCTATAGATTCAATGCAATTCCCATCAAAATTCCAACTCAATTCTTCCAAGTTAGAACGGGACATTTGCAAATTCATCTGGAATAACCAAAAATCTAGGATTGCAAAAACTCGTCTCAATGATTAAATAATCTCTGAGGGAATCACTATGCCTGACCTAACACTGTACTATAGAGCAATTGTGATAAAAACTGCATGGTAGTGGTATAGTGACAAACAGGTAGACCAATGGAATAGAATTAAAGACCCAGAAATGAACCCACACACCTATTTTCACTTGATCTTTGACAAGGGAGCTAAAACCATCCAGTGGAAAAAAAACCCAGCATTTTCAACAAATGGTGCTGGCACAACTGGCATTTATCATGTAGAAGAATGAGAATTGATACATTCCTATCTCTTTGTACTAAGGTCAAGTCTAGGATCTAGGAACTCCACATAAAAGCAGAGACAATGAAACTTATAGAGGAGAAAGTGGGGAAAAGTCTCNAAGATATGGGCACAGGGGAAAAATTCCTGAATAAAACTGCAATGGCTTGTGCTGTAAGATCGAGAATTGACAAATGCTACCGCATAAAATTGCAAAGCTTCTGTAAGGCAAAAGATACTGCCAATAAGACAAAAAGGCCACCAACAGATTGGGAAAGGGTATTTACCAATCCTAAATCAGATAGGGGACTAATATCCAATATATATAAAGAACTCAAACTCAAGAAGACAGACTCCAGAAAACCAAATAACCCCATTAAAAAAATGGGGCACAGAACTAAATGAAGAATTCTCAACTGGGGAATACTAAATGGCTGAATGGTGAGAAACACCTCCAAAAATGTTCAACATCTTTAATCATCAGGGAAATGCAAATCAAAACAACCTTGAGATTCCACCTCACACCAGTCAGAATGGCTAAGATCAAAAATTCAGGTTACAGCAGATGCCAGCAAGGATGTGGAGAAAGAGGAACACTCCTCCATTGTTGGTGGGATTGCAAACTTGTAAA